>NW_017306845.1:878716-935185 GCF_000935625.1 Nanorana parkeri | reverse complement strand
CCCCCCTCAGCGGGCCACGGTAAAATTATTAAACGTTGACCGGTCCGCGGCGATAAAAAGGTTGGGGAGCACTGACCTAGAGGACTGACACTCACCAAAACAATTTGACATCCAAGCTATAGGCAGGTCAGATATCGCCAGATCTGTTCCTTCCTTGGACACAATATTGTTCAAATATATGGAATCATTTTAAAGCATTTTGTGTTGTTATTTAAAATCCTAAAAAATATATGTAATCACTAATATCTATGAGTGTGCAAACAGCACTATTTTAAGCATATTGAAATGTTTATTATCATACAATGACACCGGCCTCTGCAACAGCAATCTCCGCAAGACTCTGAATCGGACAGTGTGATGAGGCAAATCAAATCCTAACCTACACATTTCATTATTATGACTTCATCAGGATCATGGAGTCTATCTTCTCCAAGGACTTCAGTACTCCTGCTGTGAATTTGAGGATGAATTGCTCCTGCTCCTTACTGCCTGCAGCTACAGAAGTCAATAAGGGCTTTTTTTAAAACTCATATGCTCTGTGTTAATAAATATGTGCTTGAATATCCATAGCCTGGTCATAGGTTTACTTTAAGCACTGACAGTGCTCTCCTTAGCACCCCCATGAATCAGCAAGATGTAGTGAGGAAGGGTAGGGATGAGGAGCAGGAGAGTCAAAAGGCCCTCTGCAGTTCATGCATAAAGTTGCCACCTTCTACTGTTTTGCCCTAATTGACAGAATAACTAATCAAATAGGAACTTTACAGATGGTGGACATGAAAATGACTGTATAACCTGTATGTTGGTGCATACTTAGAAAGCAAAAAATGACTAAAAGCTTTTTTAGTTCAACGCTACCAAACAACATTCGCCACCAATGGAATTCATGCAAGAGTTACTATGTACTGTATATGTGTGCTACTATCCTTTGCAATGAAAACACTTATTTGAAAAGAATGTTACCAGTGCTCTATTTTTATTTTGTTGCTATAGAAACATCATATGCCTGCAATGTACTTGACTTTTTTTTTTGTGTATGTGTTTTATTTTGTAACTGGCTCTCATTACGTGCTTGCCTAAAATATTGTTGTATCTTGTCTACCCTTAATTGGGCATTTCAAAGCCATTCTATCTTCACATGGATTTGTTTTCTGGAGTCCACCAATAAAATTGATTTGGTGGTAGACTATCATTATATACATTATATACAGGGAAAATTGCTTCTTTCTCTCAATCACTTTCTGATAACGCATCTCCAAACTCATTTTTCATGTCCATACATCTGTTGATTTAAATTACATTTACACAGAAAGATAATACTGCTTGACTTGTAATACTTAAATCCCGTATCTCGTTTTATCTTAGAACTGACCAAAAAGTCCAATAATTTTGATTAGCCTTCTTGTCACTCTTCATTTCAGACATTGCCTGTATTTTAAATCTATCCATAAGTAGTCTCCAAACTATTCTCTTTCATTCCTCCATTGACCTACTAAAGTCTATCATAATCTTGTTTCATGAAAGGATACATGTTTTAGAACAGACAGAATCCTTTTTGTGGAATTCTCCCTTGGAATTAGCCTTGAAAACTGAACTCCACATTTAATATACAATTAAATTTAATGTTAGAAGACGATTTACCTCACAAAGGATTTTTATTTCTGTTCATCCAGTTATTAATGTACACAGCTCTACCGGATAACACAGCCAGGTTGGTGATCTAACTTTAGCTGCTTCAGTTAAAGGGTAATTTCACTTTCCCAAGCGAATTTGGGAAAATGGAATTAACCCTCCAAGCTGGTCCCCTCTCCCCCCTGCTTTACTTACCTTTGTGCGAATGTTCTTTCCCCTCCGCTGGTGCTAGTGTACTATCCATACTCCGTACAAGGCAGCACAGCCCTGCACTCTGTATTTTGAATCTCACTTGTAAATGGTGATCACTCATTGGTCATCATGGTCACCTGACCACACTGACAATGAGAAGGTAAGACTAGCAGGGGGAGGAGAGGGGCCAGATGGGAGGGGGAAATTCAATTTTCCCAAATTCATCTGGGAAAGTGGGATTCCCCCTTAAGTAATATGGCTTCCTGCTCCTAGCTTGTGACCAGAGAGTAAAGAACAGCAGCAGCCACAGCTCATCCCTCTGCTCACAGTGTGTTCTTTTCCTGTGGGCATGTTCCTTTTCAGCATATGTGCATGCATCACACCTGATTGGTTCCTAGTTCTTCCTTTCCTTCTCCTAGTTAGAATGCTGTTGTAACAGGTTTTTAACCCATGCACTGCAAAGAGGAAGCCCTACTGAATAGATCAATTTAACAGCAACCCAGAGTCGAGACTGACCCCATTGCATGGGTAGATTTAACAGAGGCATGGACTGAGGTTTCAATGTATTACATGAGGCTGATACACTCAAATTCTGGTATGAACACAAGTGGCATTTAAAAATACATTTAATCATGTTTTAAAGCCCAACTCTGGGTTGCTGTTAAATTGATCTATTCAGTAGGGCTTCCTCTTTGCAGTGCATGGGTTAAAAACCTGTTTGGTAAGTGGAAAGGAATAAATAAATACACTTACCTTATTTCTTGCTACCTAGCAGCTCAATGCACTGAAATGTGGGCAGGTCTGTGCAGCCCTTCAGTACAATGTAGGATTGCTGGTCCTGCTTGTACATTATGTCGTCAGAGAGCTGTGACCAGCAATGTTAGGGGGCTTTGAAGGATCTGTCACCCTGAGAAAAGGAAGTCTACAGCAGCAAGGAATATGATAAGTATTTCACCTTATTTCTTTCTCCCCTAGCTAAATCAGCATTTAACCCATGCAGGTCGAGACTGACCCCATTGCATGGGTAGATTTAACAGAGGCCTGGACTGAGGTTTCAATTAATACAAAGTACCATTAACTGATATTATAGTTGCCTGGAGATCAGCTTTATTTTATCAAATCAATTTCTCAAAAGCTAGGGTCACATGAGCTTTTTTTGTAGGCAAATTCAAATTTGAAAAGAATTTCCAAAAATGCTGTGTGTCTGATAGGACTGACTTTCACATTGTTATGAAGCAGTGATCGTGAGCTGTCAAACATTTTCAGATGCACACAAGAGATTTTCAAACCCATGAAACTCAAAAGGAAAAAGACTTTGTATAGATGTACATATTCCACCTGACTATGCTGGTCAATGGTAACATGAGCTGGTATCAAGAGATCGCTGATTTTAGGTGGTGTTTTGGTCACACATGTTATCTTCCTGTTCTGATCATTCATGATTTCAATTTTTTTTTCTAAATGTACCCTCCCCAGGCTTTGAAGTTCATGAGGGTACTTAATTCAAAGTAGCTTCAGCATTTAAAGTACTCTGTGACCTCATGCTTTAAGTGAATATAAATTGTTCAACATTTCTTGTCCTCATTAGTATTCTCCTTCCAGAAAAAGGAGAATAATAAGAAGTAGAAAAGTAAAAAATAATGTCACTCCAAGCTTACTGCTTACTATATTGAAAATAATAGCTACAGTTAAGATGTCAAGGAGTGACAAGTGCCCTTCACAGGTTGATGTGACCAATGGGTGTTACGGATGGTTTCTCAATTACATAAGAATATATCTTGGCTGACAATGGGCTGCTGGGGAGAAGCCTGTTTGCATAAAGCATGAAAATGAGTGTCTGAAAGTGAAACTTGGAGAATGCTGTTGAAAGCCTTACTAATATTACTAATTATGTTTATAGAAATTATGTATAAATTAGGAGGATCCTAAATGATTTGCTTCATTTTTATTATTTTAGTTTGGAAAGTAAAAAAATATCAGATTTCATAGAATCTATGATTTTCATTATGCCTAGAAAACATCAAACTTCTAGGTTACAGGACATTACTTTCCCTCAAACCCACATCTGCTAGGCATTTCAAAAAAATTATGTCACATATTAGGAGTTGTAAATCTTCTCTTTTCTGATGATTCCTGCAGAATACACCTATCGAGAGTATGCAACAGTTTATAAAGCAAACACTTTAGGGATGCTGTCTTTCTAATGTAATATTACTTGTTTAGGGCATTAATATAGGAAGGAGCATTACTTATCACACCTGAGTTCAATTCATCTAGCCACACCCAGGCCTGATTACTGCCACACCTGTCTGCAATCAAGAAATCACTTAAATAAGACTTGACTGCCAAAGTGAAGTAGACCAAAAGATCCTCAAAAGCTACACATCATGCAGAGATCCAAAGAAATCCAGGAACAAATGAGAAAGAAAGTAATTGAGATATATCAGTCTGGAAAAGGTTATAAAGCCATTTCTAAAGCTTTGGGACTCCAGCGAACCACAGTGAGAGCCATTATCCACAAATGGCAAAAACATGGAACAGTGGTGAATCTTCCCAGGAGTGGGCAGCCAACCAAAATTACCCCAAGACCGCAGCGATGACTCATCCAAGAGGTCACAAAAGACCACACAACAACATCCAAAGAACTGCAGGCCTCACTTGCCTCAGTTCAGGTCAGTGTCCATGACTCCACCATAAGAAAGAGACTGGGCCTGCATGGCAGAGTTGCAAGACGAAAACCGCTGCTGAGCAAAAAGAACATAAAAGCTTGTCTCCGTTATGCCAGACAACATCTTGATGATCCCCAAGACTTTTGGGAAAATACTCTGTGGACTGACGAGACAAAAGTTGAACTTTTTGGAAGGTGTGTGTCCCATTACATCTGGCGTAAGAGTAACACCACATTTCAGAAAAAGAACATCATACCAACAGTAAAATATGGTGGTGGTAGTGTGATGGTCTGGGGCTGTTTTCCTGCTTCAGGACCTGGAAGACTTGCTGTGATAAATGGAACCATGAATTCTGCTGTCTACCAAAAAATCCTGAAGGATAATGTGCGGCCATCTGTTCGTGACCTCAAGCTGAAGCGAACTTGGGTTCTGCAGCAGGACAATGATCCAAAACACACCAGCAAGTCCACCTCTGAATGGCTGAAGAAAAACAAAATGAAGACTTTGGAGTGGCCTAGTCAAAGTCCTGACCTGAATCCTATTGAGATGCTGTGGCATGACCTTAAAAAGGCGGTTCATGCTCGAAAACCTTCCAATGTGGCTGAATTACAACAATTCTGCAAAGATGAGTGGACCAAAATTCCTGCACAGCGCTGTAACAGACTCATTGCAAGTTATCGCAAACGCTTGATTGCAGTTCTTGCTGCTAAGGGTGGCCCAACCAGTTATTAGGTTTAGGGGGCAAACACTTTTTCACACAGGGCCATGTGGGTTTGGATTTTGTTTTCCCTTAATAATAAAAACCTTCCTTTAAAAACTGCATGTTGTGTTTACTTGTATTATCTTTGACTAATATTTAAATTTGTTTGATGATCTGAAACATTAAAGTGTGACAAACGTGCAAAACAATGAAAAATCAGGAAGGGGACCAACACTTTTTCACACAACTGTAGTTACATTCTAAGTAAAGGGAGGGCACCATCCCTCCTTGTATCCCATCTCTTCTACTGATTACCAACACTGAACAAAGAGTTTCATATTTCAACTGATTTGTATTGCTTAGGAACACACAAAGACATACACGCACCTAAGTTGCACACAAAGAACATAACTATACTTTTTAATATAACTATTTATATATTCTGTATTTGCGAATATGTTATTGAACACATTTTTTATTTTTAAGCAAGAATGGATGGACTTTTCCTCTGAGTGTTTCTCACCCATAAAGCTATTTCTTCAAGTTTATGAAATATGAAAATAAACTCACATTTTAACAGTTGTCTGTGCACTGGCCACGTTGGCTCCTTTTTGCTAAATGAGATCAGCTCCTAAGGAACACAGGTAGTGGTGTCTCCACAAATGCTCATGAACACTGACTGTAAAGTTAGTTATAGCTCACCATAGCGGTTTTTTGCCCACCATTTTGAAGGATGAGTATAGGACACTCTCCCTCCAGTTTGTATCAATGCATACATCACACATCACTACAGATGATCATAACCTAAACAGTTGAGCACACTGGATTTGTTACGCTGGTTGTGGATTCACCTCATCACCAAATTATTTGTATGGCCCTAAAGAGGGCTGAAGTGCAGAGCCTGACTAGTCATGCACTGCAAGGTGTGATGGACTTTTCTCCAGAATGGCTCCCAGGCTGCAGTCCTCGGATACAGGGTGTCTGGCAACAGCTGACAGCACGGAGACGAGGTACAAGAGTGAGAGACACAAATGTGGTTTAGACAAGCAAAGGTCAGAGCTGGCAGCAAACAGGGATCATTCCAAAATGGGCAGTGGTTGGGCCTGGCAGCAAACAGAAATCATGGTCAGAGGAAAGTCAAGTCATAAACAGGAATCAGAAAGTTGAACAGAGAATGGAGAGCCTAGGAACGGAGTCTCAGAGAGAGGATTTTGCTCAGACACCTTGCTGAAGCTGAGCACTTTCTTATAGCACTCAAGGATATTAAAAGGAGTTCTAAGGTTGCAGCATATACTATTCTGTTATAACATCAGCATTATAATAGGAATACATACTATAGTCATTTTTGCTAATGCAATCAAAGTGTACTTGAAAAAAAATCTCTTTTATGTAGTGAGTGCTGCATTACGTCTGCTTATCACTTTCAACCACTTCCTGGATTCACAGTGTGCTTTGCATATCTTTCCCTGCTACTTGATGTGATGCAATCTTGATTTCTCAAGGTTACATAGCCCATTATATATTGCTTCCATCAAGCAATAATAATGTTACATTGTTCAGATGTTGAGTTGTAGTTGAGAAGGCAGGCTCTGTGACAGTTGTAACACAAGGAAGTGCATATTCACAGGGCTGAGTGAAATTGTCTCTGTACATTGGAGCTGTGAATCTTATGGGCATCTTCATAAGTACAATTATAAACGTCTAGTTTGATATGGTTTTTAGGAGTGGGATAGAACTTATGGAAATTCAATATAGAAATAAATACTTATTTTTGTAGTTTTTGACCATAGATACTTTCTAATTAGCCACAGGTGTGACTAATAACTTCCAAGCTGACAGAAATACTCAAAACCACTAGATGGCATAAGCGCATGCTTGTGGAACACTCAAGGGTAGTTATAAATTTAAACCACCAGATGACGCATGTCTATGGAACACTCAAGTTCAAAGCATGTGAATGTCAGCTTAAGCTGCAGCAGAATTTGAGTGAGACACAACAGGATTTTATTGAGAAGCATTAGGAGCATTGTCAGGATCTGTTCATCTGTAATTTGCAGTAACAAGTGTTCATGACTGATAAAACTTTGCACTGCCAGTCACAGAGATTTTCAAGTACAAAGTGGTAAAGAGACCCCTGAGCTAGAAATAAACAAGGTAAAAAAAAATTGCTTGTGTGAAAGACCCATTAATCACAATGACAGCTAGTTAAAGTTCTTACATCTGAAACTGAAATTGAGATATTTGTTTAATTTTGCTTTACAGAAAATGGTTCTGTATTAGCCGCTGTGTCTTTAGGCATGTACTTGGTTGTTGGTTTTCTGCTCTGAGATTACTGGACAAAAAGTCAAAGATGTTTAATACTGTTGCTTTCCATGCTACCACCTTCACAAGCCTTTAACCACATATGCACCCAGAGACTTAAAGTAGAACTAAACCCCCGAAACAAAAGTCTACATTAAATACAGTAAACTGGTTTACGTTTTTTTTAGTGCAATTTTATCCCTTTTTTAACAATCCTTAATGAGAGCCTAGCACATTTTAGCAGCAATGACACCCGACTTCCTGTAGAGGAGCTTGCAACATATCTGCAAAAGCATGACCCTCTGACCTGGTGTCAATTAAATGAATAGGGGTGAGACAAAAAGAAAAAGCCCCACTTCTTAGGTCTACCAAACATCCCACAAACCAGTTTCACTCGGATAAGCCCAAATGGGTAAAATGTGTTAGAAGCAACTGGCTGTAGGAAAGGGATGATGAGTGTGACTGGGATGCAAGGATTTCAATAAATGCAATGTTTGGTTGATATAAGAAGTGCAACTTTTTCTTTTTGTTTTATGTGAGACAAGCTCAAAGCCTGCACTCTTGATGGTTCCAGGGAGGGGAAAATTATGGGAATCAGAGTGGTGATACCTGCATTTAAGAAAATATGGAAAACGGTGTTACAGAAGTAGGTGCCAGCATTTACTGGCTAGACACAGGCTGAACGTGCAGGCGTGCAGGCATTGCTAGTCTTTCCTCTATTGCACTACCATGATCATGCTGACTAGCAGCCTTGCAACCAAAGACACCACATATCACACATAAAGGGTGTGTGCTCCCTGCAAAAGGGTTGTAAACAAGCCATCTATGTAAAGTGGCTGATCCGCAAGTGGTTGAAGCTCAGGAGTTAAATCTTAAAAATGCATTCAAGTACCTTAACTAGTAATAAAAATGTATCTTATTTATGTATCACTTAGCTGTAGATCCTCAAATCATCTCTGAATTCATGCTGACACTGTACTTTCTTCAGGAGGGTGTCTACTTTTCTTCCCTATGGACCCTTTTTGTGTTGGAAAGTAGCCACCATTCCAAGTCGCTCTCATAATGGACTACAATGTCAATACAAATTAGTAAACTAAACATGAGACTGTAGTCTATTATGGGAGTGAGCTGGGAGCGGTGGCTACTTTACAACAACAACGGGGAACAAAAGTAGCCAAATTACTGGATTAATTTGTTGCCTAGACTTGCTCTTTAACCCTTTTACTATAAGTATTATAGGGTGGATGTAAGAAAGTATATCAACTAAAAAAAAAAGCCACAAAACTTACCTAAGTGTAGAGTCTGCCAATATCATAAAGGGTATAGAAGAAGAGGAAGAAAAATCTGTCTACCGCACTACAATTGACCAATTCAAGATGAAGAATACCTACAAATAACACAAAGGTATAACAAAAAAATGACTACTTTATTGCGCATATGAAACAGCATACAGTATATACAAAACCTCCCATTAAAAACAAAACTGCCCCCTGTCTCCCCTATGTATAATCACAGTTATATAAAGACCTGCCAATCCCATAGTAGTAAAATTGTCCTAAAAAGTGATTTCTTATTTTGTGTTTTAATAGAAAGTTCCAAAGGGAATTTGATAAATGTGAGGATGACACGAAACATACAGTAAATGTTAGGTTGACACAACACATAAATGTGAGGGTGACACAAAACTTTTATCTGTCTCTGCATGTTTTTATGTAATCCTTGAAAATTCCGGTATCACTATGTACATACAAAATGCCATCAGGAGAAGAAGATTCTCATACGTCCAAGCCCACTCCAATGGCACAACCCTTAAGTGCTGTATTCCACTAGAAAGAGAGATTCATCCATTTCCAAATGTGGTGTTGTAAAACAAGCTGGTAGCAACATATAGGAGCAGAGCAGCTATATCCAGATGTAAAATACCTGCCAAAAAGTGTTCAGTTGATTGGAGCCAGTCAAAGTAAGTCCCACATATAGCGAGTATATCATTTACCAAATAATCTTGTGAATACTTGTGAAGATGACAAATACAGCATAATGTGGACATGGTAGAAGCATCCAGCCATGGATGCCTTCCTCAATGCCCCAAAGATTGTGCTCCCTTAAAGGCAAGGATTCAGATGGGCATATTAAGGGACAACATTGTGAGCCAGTTATGGTCAACAGTGATCTGACTGAATGGACAGCACAGGCCTTACGTCATTACTATGTTGCTTTACCATCCGATCACAGGGTGAGAAAGGGCTCCAAATAAGTGGAGAATAAAACGATGACAATAAAAACCATGGGAGAGAACTATATAGTGTAGCAATTTGGTATTCTCGATAATATTAATTTTAGTGAACAGAAAGGAGAGATTGTGGTACTCACATTTATAAAGTTGCTGAACCCCTAAAAAGAGGGTCAGACAACCTGATTAAAGGGCTTGGGGAGAATGTTATTCACAGTCTCCACGGAAATTGGCTGCTCTCTATGCTTGATGGGATGATCCACCTATTGCTATGCCAAAGGCTGCGTTGATTCTGATAAAGTAAATGTGGTGGTATAATTCCCAAGAAATAGGAGGGGGTATCAATTGGTAAGCAGAAGCGCCCATCAGGATATAAGGATCCGCAGAATGTTTCTTTCACATTTTTTTTTCAATTTTCATTGATTAGGTAGATACATAAACACACCTTCAATGCGTTATGTGCTCTATCTGGCCACTTCCTCAGGTTGGTGTATCCTCACTCCAACCAAACAATTACAGTATGTAGTAAAGGAAAAATTCCGGTCACATTCCGTTCCATACTGAATCAGTTTATTGAAAGTTCATCAGCGACACTGAGTCTTGCTGAGGTCCGCCCCCTCTGGCATGTTTCACCCAAACCTAGGCTTAGTCATTGAGACGTTCATTATTAGGGTTTACATATACTTTAAGTACTGCATTACAGCCAGGCAATTAGCATTTTCAGAGTGGATTTGGGAATGACAGAAAAGCTGTCCAGTAATAATTTCATTATAAACAAAAAAAAATTGCATTTATGAATTGCTCTTTAAAATGCTTTCTTCCTTGTAAGCTTTGCTACAGAGTGCTAATAAAGGCAATGATCTTACTGTTCTGCGGAAAAATGAAAATCAACCATCAGTATAATTCATTGAATCTGTCATGTCACATTTCTGTCGAGAATCAAAATGATTATTATTAATTTGTGCTTTTTATCTCTATAATGATAGATAGATAGATAGATAGATAGATAGATAGATAGATAGATAGATAGATAGATAGATAGCAAATTTGTGCCAGTTTGGGGAGGAGGGATTTGGGATTTTGCAGAATTAGCTAATATAATTGAAATATTAAAACGGTGACAAATTGCATTGCTTAAATCAGGATATTATAGATTGGCCCCCAAAGACACTAGTAAAAGAACTCATTATTTCATCCTCCAAGTACGGAAAGGAACCTGTCAGACATCCAGTGTCCACCTTCCTATAGAAAGATCAATTACACAGTGCCTCTGCTATGTTAAAATCCCAAGCAGTGTTGACAGCCCTACCTGAGCTCTCCCCTGCTGGACTACAGAACAACTCCCCACAATGGAAATGAGGAGAGGACATTTAATATGTTAACCTCTGGATGATATATGTCAGATGTCTGGATAGCATGTGCAGTAAATTTTAATTAGCTGTGAGTTAATTAGGGCTTAAAGCAGAACTAAAGCCCACTGCACGGTGGGAAAGCTCTTGGCATAATGTGCAAGTATGCACAGCATGCCAAGACCTGACCTGCCATAGGCTTCCATAGTATGGAACACTTACTTCCCAAACGGCTCTGCTCTAACAAAGCGATTGCATGCAGGATGTACTTCTGTCCGACACCTAAGGCGTGTTGTGACTGTACGCTGAGCAACGTATTCATGCCTCAGTGTCCAACTTAAAAAACTTTGCCATGCAGAAAAGGAACATTTATTGCTAAGCTATCCGGCAGGTATTTTACACCTGGATAGGGCTGCTGTGCTCCTATATGTTGCTATCAGCTTGTTTTACAGCACCACATTTGGAGATGGATAAATGTCTCTTTCTAGTGGAATACAGCACTTAAGGGTTGTGCCATTGGAGTGGGCTTGGACGTATGAGAATCTTCTTCTCCTGATGGCATTTTGTATATACAAAGTCATACCAGAGATTTTAAGGATTACATAAAAACATGCGGGGAGACAGATGAAAGTTATTTATTATTTACATTTATGTTTAGTCTCATCCTCACATTTTTGCATCTTTAACAAAAATGTATCTTGTTTGCAGACCATCCTTGATCACAACAGACAACTCCTGCCTAGAAAACAGTAGGCATTCTTTGCCTGAGCATTTCTGGTGTTACAATTAATTGACTTAATTACATTTTTCTTGGCCAATGGCTATTGATTTCACAAGAGATGCTGGCAAGGGTCTGTGCAGAGCTCCCTGCAGGTTCGTTGAGTAAGAATGCATACTATAGCATATCTTATTGCATTCTATAGCAAGACAATGCACTCCCCCCCCTCCCCCCCATCATTAGAAAGACCATTTGAATGCCAGAATTGGAATGTCTATAGGCATTTACTGTAAAGTTGTGTCATTTACAATGCATATGCATACCACTGTATATATGGCGGTGGTTAAACTGTTTGGAAGTGAAAGAATCAAATAAAATGTAGCCCCCTAGACAGAAACTGATGTCAGATAGCGTTGAATTGATTGGAAGTCCAGAACTGTATTCACAGCAACGTTTGGACTAATGCAGGCTAAAGGCACAGCACCAAAGCCACAAAATCCACAAACAAAAATAAAATGTCTTTCTTTCTCTCTTTTGGTCACCTCTGGAAATCTGTGACTGAGGGCAAACAATTTGTAAAAGGATGCATGTGCAGGGGATGTTGAGAGTAGTCAGAAGACGTACTATAGTTCTAGACCCTTAAAACGTAGCTTTGAATATAAAGCAGAAAACACACTACCTCCAAAAGTGTATTATAGCATTTTACAAAAATAATACTGATCAGGTAAATAATACCGCTTTATTCAGCTCCCTTAGACATAAACATGCAGTGAACTCTTGCAGTACAGAAGTAGCCCCACCGCAAGGGGAGGTTTTTTTGTTTCCCAACAAACAGGCTTTAGGGACTCATAACAACGAGTGTTCATTTCAAACATTCTGTTTGCCATTTAAATGCGTGCCTTCGAAAGGCTCAAGCAGGATTTCACTAGAAAAGGCTGCAATTGACCAGATTTACCTGCAGTTCAAACACACCTCAATAGGACATGCTGTGTCCAAATAAACAGTGCAAAGCAAAGCAGCCTCTGAACTGTCATGTGTACTGCTTAAATTTAGTTACTGGATCGTAAGCCCTCGCGGGCAGGGCCCTCCTTACCATCTTGTCTTGAATTGTATTGTAATTATAATGTCTTCCCTATATTGTAAAGTGCTGTAGGTGCTATATAAATACTGTATAATAATAAGAGTAATAATGGATTTTAGCTTACCATTTGGCATCCATTCCAAGCAAATGTCAAACGATGAAGAATGACACCCATCGCATGAGTCCCAAGTCTGTTTTTGTTTACCTAAATGGAGATTTCCAAACAAAAAAAACTGTGTGGTTAATCAAAAGATCAAGACTCAATAATAAATACCAATAAAAAATGAGCAAATAAAAAACGTGCACAATAGTAGGCTGAACTTCGGATGACTATGTGGAGTCCTTGGACGGAGTAAGTATCCAGCTACTACCTTCTACTCTTCTTCCTTACCTTTTCTATCCACTTTCTGACTTCTCTCTTCTGTTATTTTGTGCACATAAGGTTTGGACTATTAGCCATGCACTGCAGATTGTGTCATCCACGAATCAAATCTTTGCATTCACTGATGCTTAGGTACAATGCAACTCTATCAGTAAGAGCTGTTTACAAATGACATGTTTGTTGTTAGCAACGATATATGTTTTTTCTCCAAGATCGGACATACTTACCTCTTGATGCTATGATGTTATCACTACTATGGATTCATTGTGCATGCTTACCGCATATAATGAGCCAATGGCAATGTCCTCTGTATGGTGTGTATTTCTTTTTATATACTCAATAAAATTGGAAAACTGAAAAATGGCCTGGATGGGAAGGGGGTTTAACACCGCGGATGTCAACTGGTTAATCAAAAAAAAAAAATGAGCAAATAATCATTCTAAAACCAGTTATTCTATTAAAACTGAGATTTGTTAACTAAGATTTTCTAGTTTGATTACATCACAACATCACGCCTCGCAGCTCTTGATACACTGATCTTTTGATGTGGCCCGAAAAAAAAAGAAATCAGAGGAAGTGAAACATTCATTGCATGGCATCTCGCAACCCATGTTTTATTAAACTGCATGTCTACAATGAACGGCAAGTAGTTTGCAAGACACTGGGGTCCTTTCAAAGTGAACAGCGTCTACCAGTTAAAGAGAGTGGTGGTGCGTTAAAATGCTGCAGCTTTCGGCCATTTCATGGTATACACTTTGCTGCAGAGTCTATACAAGAGAAGATATATATTTTTAAAAGGCTAATTCATCGCTTTGCTTCATAGTTTTTTTTTTTTATTTTGAGCAACGTAAAGACAGAGGCAGAGATGATAAACCACATTATTGTGAAAAAGAGCCCAGCTGTGACACTGCCACTCAGAACTATGTGCCTGCAAGAATATTGTCAGTGCAAACAACACATCAAAGTTAACAGGCTGACTTCCACAGGAGAATTGTTCCAGTTATTCGAGTCATTCCAACGTTAATTGAATTTTCTGAAAAGGCGCTTCCATGTTGCCCTGTCTCCCACAGTCACTATAGAAAGAAAGCAAATGCTTGCCATTCTACCAAACAAAACTTTTCACTGAGGAGTCAGAACACTACACAACTTCTTTAATGGTCCAGGTGCATACAATACCAATGTTTTATTTCTACAAACATATACTGTGAATGCACAGAAACAGAGTTTTTATGACATGCTTGCTATAAACCTTCAGAAACAGATATGTCTCAAGATCAACAATTGTATCAGTGTTTATCTTCTTAAGGTTATGGTTAGAATAGTTTTTGTACACTGTGGCCATACACTGATAGCGCGGTACACAGTAAGAAAAATGTAATTGATAACAGTCAGCACAGGCAGAAAGCACAGGAAGTTATCAGCTAACAAAATTTTTAGCAAGATCAACATGTATTTTTGAAATTATAAAAGAGGTATAACAAAATAATTTTAATAATACATTTCACAGACCAAAAGGGAACAAATAAGAGAGTTCATTATTGGGGTTTTTATACACTTTGACCCATTGTCTTAATATATTTTCTAAAATCTAATGGAAGCATATTAATTAATTTATTTTTTTGACCCATTCTCTTAGTATGTTTTTATCTATTATTATTTTAGGCATTTATATAGTGCCGACAATTTACACAGCCCTTTACATGATGTACATTCACATCAATCCCTGCCCTCAAGGAGCTTTCAATCTAAGGTCCTTTACACACTGGCATACACACACATACTAGGGGCAGTTCCGGGATTCCAACTGGGGATTAGGGTTGGGCTCGATGTTCAAGCCGAACATGAGTTTGACTCGAACATCGGCAGTTGGTGTGTTCGGCAAACGCACAAACTGTCAGGGTGTCAGGCGGGCTGTTTGCCGCCGAGCACCCCGCACAAGGCACTGTGCCTTGTGAGCCCTGATTGGCTAAAGCCTTGCACCTGACCACAATTATTATTCTAGTTATTTTTAATTTTTTAACTTTTTATTTTGTCGAGTCGCCATCGTCGTGGACAATGCTGGACGTCGTGATTGATGTTGGATTACATTGGGGAAGAGTCCCTTGTCCCCATCGGCACGGGAACAAGTTGCTTTTCGAGGAGCGACCCTGGAAAAGCACCCTCCCAGTGCCGAGGGCATGTGGCCTGGTATGGAAGGGAGGGGGATGCTTGCTTGTCCCCCCCTGTCCTGCCCTGCCAGGCCTATGCTCGGATCAAGGGCCTGGTATGGAATTTTAGGGGGGACCCCACATTTTCCCCCTCACTTTTGGGGGTGGGATTCCTCCTTAAAATTCCTACCTTAAGGGCCTAGCATGACTTTAGGGGGAACCCCACACACTTTTTTTTCATGGGGGTCTCTCCTTAATATTCCTACCAGACCATAAAGTCTGGTATGATTTTCAGGGGGAACCCCACGCTTTTTAAAAAGCAAAATTGGTCCCTCCTAACATTCCTACCAGACCAAAAGGGTCTGGTATTGTTTGGGAGGGTAAACAGCACGCTTTAAAAATACATTTTTAAAAAAAATTGTATTCTTTAGAAATGTTTTGCTGCAGCAGGTTCTATACATTGTACAGATTTGCAACTTTACAGACAGGTTAAGGGGACCCCCCGGGCACTACATTTAAAGGAATTTTTAATTTGTATTGTTACCCTTTAAGTGATTTTAAAACCACTGTATCTCTAAAAACTGTATTTTTTAAAAGTATTTTTTCATTGATTCATGTCCCCCATGGCAGTACCCGGATCCCCATACACCTTTTATGGCCAATAACTTGCATATAAGCCTTCTTAAAGGGGACAATTGTTTTTGAAAGTTCTACCCCCATTGACTTGCATTGAGTTCGAGTTCAAACGTTTTGGATGTTCTGAAGTTCGAATTGACCCGAACTCTGGCCTGTTCGGCCCATCACTACTGGTGACCCCAAGTACTGCATAGTAGAAGTGCTAACCACTAATAGAAGTCTTTTTATTTTTGAATACATAACCTGGAATTTATTGAAGAGGAACTTCACCCTCCCGAAGAAAATTAAAAAATCTTCCCACATGCCTTTGGAGCTTTTTTTATGCACTAATACTATACTTACTAGGCTCATGGATCCAGTGTTGTCCTCTTCTGTTGCACCACTCTCCTCCTATAGGTCCAATTCTGCACCACCATCTTACTTCTTTAAATCACAGGGCTTTCTCTTCCTGGGTCTTGCAGATGGATCCCCAATAATGCGGTGCCTGATCGCACACATGCACAAGCAGAGATCTGTCACTGTGTCTATTTACATGTTGTTGTATGAATGGAGGACAGTAATGCCTCCTGGGATGCCAACATCACATATCCCAGAAGCCATTACTTTCCACCATTTATAGGACAGCATATAAGTAGACAGGGTGACCGACCTCTGCCTGCACATGTGCGAGAGCTGGTGCCGCCTCTGTTTACATGAAGGCAAAGTTGAAAGTAATGCCTTCTGGGATATGTGACATTGGTATCTCAGGAGTAAAATGCAATTCTTGCTAAAGGTGGCCATACACCTTACAACCATCGCACGACTTTCGTTGCGCGATGGTTGTAAGGTGATTAAAAGTTCGTACAACCTGCCCATCTTGGACAGGCAGATCATACTTGTAATCATCGCAAGTCCTCCCCGCTAAGGGGAGGGCTTGCAGATGATTGCAATGGTGAGCGGGCAGTATGCGCTTGCGCACCTCGGGCCGTGCGGCTTTCGTCTTGCGATCACGCTACCAACCAAAATCGGACGATTTTCAGGCGGGTTTTCTAGCATGCTCGTTATATGAAAATCGTACGACCGTACAGTAAATGCGGTCGCACGCTGCCCATCAACCTTACGATTATCGTACGATCGCGGGATCACCTGCGATTATCGTACGATAATCGTCAGGTGTATGGGCACCTTCAGGCAAGAATAAAGTCAGGAGGTGGGTCGAACAGCAAAAAAGTAAAGGTAAATAAAAAACATTTTTTAAGAAAGGTTGCCTTTTTTTTAAAAGTGAGGAGGGAGGATTAGAATGCTAAAAAATTTTAAAATATTTTTGAATATTCTTTAAATAAAATGAACACTTGCAGCAAATTTTTCCAGGGCAGCTGATTCCATCCACGGTACAGAGTTCATACACGGTTATTGGTAGTTCTAAACTATAAAATATTTCTACACCCAGTTACTGTATGTATCTATTATCTAAGGACCATTATTTATTTGGATAATAAAGCTTTATGCATACAGATCACAGCAAACAAACATTCTCTTTCTTTAAGAAATGTCCATCTAAAATGAATAGACTAAAATTGTATATTTACTTTGTATATTTACTCTGCTGTTTAAATTAGGAGCCATTAACATCTTCCAGTGATCCCCATTATATGCTTCGCCTGCTGTTCCCACCAACCGAGATTCCTTGTTTGCCTTCCTGGTTTCAGTGTGAACTTTCCACTGTCCAGACAAGATGGGACAATGTACACAGCAAGCAGAGGAGCTCACCAGGGCAACAGAAAATAATTAATGGGAATGTTTATTTCTTTTTTACACTGAAGTCTAAATCAAGGTTTGTTTCACATCGGGGAAACTAATACACTAAAAATATATATTTTTCAGAAATGTACATAAAATTATCATTCACTGCAATCATGCAGTTATATGTATTGAATGGATATAAGATTGCATGCGTCATCCTCATCATATAATCCGTTAAATATATGCTAATTTGTTCCTAAAATATTATGTTACTAGGTGTTTAACTGCTGCCTCCAACTTCAATTAGTAACAGAACAGCCTGACTCTGCATTAATTACATTTGGATTAAGCATTTAGAAGTAAATGGTAACCAACTGTTAAAAGACTAAATAAGATATTGCGAATTGACTACTTATCATGCCCCAACTGGACACATACCTTTAGATCTAAATGCAAGGCTTTACACTAATGTGCCAACGCACAGCAACTTATAAAATGTCACGATAGTCAGAAAATATATCTATAAGTTGATGCAGGAGGTTTCAGACTAGCTGGTATCTTTCAGGGAAGGACTGCTTGGTCTTGGTGTAGGGGAGGTGAATTTGAGAACAAGAGCTTGCTAAGCCAGGTTAAGGTAAAGGAAAACTTTGCTTTATTGACTTGTTGGTACAACAAGTCCCCTCCGGTCTCCATAAGATTTGGCCTCAAACCTCCAGCCTATGTTGGTGGTGTAATTAAACTGTTACATATTTTTGGAAAGACCTTGTGTCTGAAACTGACTGGAGTTGACCTCAAGAATGATTCGGCTGCTATCCTCCTTCACTTGCCGTCCCATTCGCGAAACAGGTATAAAAGATAATTGCTGTTGCATTTCCTGAATGCAGCTAAAATTTGCATTTCTACACTTTGGAAGGAGCCCGCTGCTCCAACAATTGCCCTTTGGATTTCAAAGGTTCAGGAGATTGAGAAAATAGAGTACTTGACAGCTTCTCTGAACCATCAGGAAGCTAAGTTCAATAAAACTTGGTTCTATTGGCACAAATTCATCTTCTCCTCTGAGTTTCCATCAACTCCACAGTTGCGTAATTCTTCTCCGATGGCCGACTGTTCTGATTACCTGAGAGGTGTGTGGCCCCCTCCCACTGTGGGCCATCTTTGTCTTTTTTCTTTTTCTTCTCTAAATGTCTTGATTCTTTTCTTGTGCTGTTTTCTTTTTCTTCTTTTTTTCCCCCATAGATGCTTTTGTTTCTTCTTCTACCTCTTCCTTGTGATTTTCTGTTCATTTAGTTGTTTCTACTTCAGCATTTTTATGAAACTAAAAAACCACATGTTTAGCAGAAGTCGGTGAATTTCTTATTCTATGTATTTTATTAAAGAATCATATGGTCTTTACAACTCATTGTCATGTCATTGAAGGCCTGTTTTTGTACTGTTCAGCCTTGTTGTTAAATTATCATCATTGTTTTGTACTTCTGCTACTTGTGCTCAAAATAAAGTTTAAAATAAAATAATAGTAATTACCTTCAGTCCCGCTTCAGAGATCTTTATTGTGTTTCCTTGCCTTAAACCATGCAGCATTTCCAGAAAAAGCTGCATCTGGAGCCTACTGTGTATGCATGCCCCATTCAGTCCTTTGGCTTGGACCTTACTCCTTTTGATGGCTTGGGGCTCCCATGAGTAAAGCCCAGCCATAGGAATAAATTGAAAATGTCCCTTAAGGGAATGTTAGGATTAGGGTTACGGGAAGCTTAAGTGTTAAGGTTACAGGGAGGTCTGGTGTGAGGGTTAGTGTTAGTCAGACAAATCTCCAATGCTAGGCAAAGCAAGAGGTTACTTTTAATGCTGGACACTGCTTACTTTTACTTTTGCTCCCATGCCAATCTGTTCACCAAGAGGAGCAAGGAGAAGGCCGGTGTAAGCCCCAAGTAGCTCTGGTCAAGGTTACACAGGGTTTAGAACTCTCTCTCTCTTCATCCCTGTCATTGAAAAGTTGGTGCCTAATGATTGTTGACTCTATTCATTCAATACTACATTTTGGGAGAAAAGGGAGAGAGTCACATGTTTTCTATACTCAGACATAGTGGGCATGTGTCTTTACCATAAACAGCCAAACAGAGCTGCAGGGGAGCTAAGGAAAGTTATACGAAGCATGAAGGGGCAGCATTTAGGTGAACATTTTGCTTTGTTTTGCATGGTCAAAGGGCAGGTTCACTTTAAGTTAGGAAATCATTGTCTGCACTAGGGGCTCTGTACCAATCACTGGGTATTGTATAAGACTAAGTATGATAGATTGCTATAACTGAGGTCCTGTAGGGCTGAAACATGTAACCGGTGCTGCTTTTGGAGGAGATTCCTTGTGTGTAAATGTAAACTGTAAACTGTAAATTTAAGTATGATAGATCACTTTATGATTCATCTCTTGATGGCCAAGCTTTTAACATATGTTACATAGCCCCAGTAATTGCCTATGTTTGAATGTAATATCATGGCGATCCAGTATCCTAATCTATTTTACTTTTTTTAAATACAAATAATTATTTATTTTTTATAAATAAATTACAAGAAAAAAAAAATAGATCACCTAAATGTGCCAGAAGTGATTTCAATGATTATAATGATGCAGCTGTCTAAAAAAAAATTCATACAATCAACAACACATTTTCATAAACTGTTTTTATTTTTCTTTCATCAAAAGTATGCGAAATCAGGGAATTGTTGGTTTTGTTTTCTTTTTTTTTAAAGCATAATATTATTCTAAAAATATACAAATTCTAAAAAAAGGAACTTTAGGGGAAGTTCAGAGTTAAATAAAGGAACAGTGAACTCCAGTAAATGTTTAAATAAAATGGCAATTAAAATAATTTCCTGAAGGAAAATGGTAAAAAAGGGAGGTTAGATAAAGATGTGAAAAGGGCAGGCGGAAAAAACAATAAAACAAACCAAAGGTTCATTAAAACCCATCCTTTTTTCAGTATCTCTCTAGCACCACAATTTTATGAACTGATTTAGTACAGCCCACAAATGAATCCCATGAGTCCTCGTTCCCCAATAGAGCTCCCAATCTAATTTCAATGCCACACACACATACACACCAAAGGACTCATTTGTGAGGGAGCCAATTAACCTAACAGTATATTTTTAAGTATATGAGGAAACTAGGGCATCCAGAAAAACATATGAATGAAATACGACCTCTATGCACATAATCTACCTAGTGGCATTCAGAACTATGACCTCAGGGCCCTAGTAAGCACTTATTCATAACACTATCATAAATACATTTCAGGCCTCACAATTCTGGTTAAAGAACGTATTTTATGTATGTTCTCCTATCTAGATAAAAGAGAATGTATAATGTTTCACTCATGACCATTATGATCATATGTCACATAATTGTTCATGTAATTAGAGAACATTAAAACATACCTGTATCAAGGTATATTACAGCAGACTCTACCACTTAAATACAAAAAGGTTTACTGTTTTACCAAAAGATTTTTTTATTCCGTACTTCTTCTATATCGCACAGTCAGGTAGGTGATACAATCATTTTCTGATTCAGCAATGCAGTTTTCAATGTTAGGCCATGAAATTTAAAGTAAAGATTTGCTATATTATAGGGAACATTTTGAAATTTAAATTGTGCCTTAGCAGCACCGTAGTGGTACCTTTATCTTAAATTCCTCCTGAAAAATAGCAGTGCACCTCCTGGTATGTCAGAGTGCCTAGGCATACCTGTGTCTAAAGCATCATAGCTGCATATCTGCAGTGTTGGATCTAAGGCACTGCTGCCTTTGACTGCTAGTCTCAGGAGAGTGACAGGCAAGTATTATTTTTTATCTTTCCAAGGTTTTTTTTCTTGCATGTTTTTCTTATCTTTCATTAAAATGATATTTCAAAACAGTTAGGCTGAATCTCTAAATGCTCGAAATCAGAAAAAAAAACTCTTTGAAGAACGTTGTCATACTTTAAACCATGTTACAGTCCTGTCTGGGCATGGCTGGGAGCATCACAGTCATTTCCTAAAGGTCAGAATTGCTATAGTAGATGTTGTGAATGGTGTGTTTCTTGTAAAACACATGGGGGGTGATTTACTAACCTAAACACACACACACACCAGGTGTGTGTGATTTTCACACAGCAAAACGTATTTATCAACCAAAAAGTCTCTAAAAGCATATTTCCACTAATGCCATATATGGAAAAATCATGCACATGATGCATATATAATGCTGCTTCACAGTTTAGACAAAAATGGTTAGCTCATGCATTTACATTCCTGGATTCATCAACGCAAGCAACATAACATAGAGCTAATTTACACCACATTACCCTGCAATTCATTGCAGGGCTTTGCACAACACACCTGCTGGGTGTGTACACACTACAAAGGTGTTTTGATTCCTCCCATAGATCATGCTGGGAGGGAACACACTACAGAGGTGTATACACGTTCGTGGTGTGTTTAAAAGGTTAGTAAATCAACCCCATGGTGTTAACCTGCCCCAGTGACGTCCTTGTCTTTTCAACTGGAAAAGTCTCTGCGCAGGGTAAAGCCAAAAGTGCTATACGTCACACAAGGGACTTACTGTTTTCTGGAAGATAGATCTCCAATTGTCTTGTGCTGCACATGCTTGGATGTTCTCCAAACAACCTACAAAGTAGGTGATCACTGAACATCACTCATACCCCAAGTATATTTTATAAGACAGATATTCTACATTTCTGAGGTTCAATATAAAGGCTTCTGTTTTGTTTCATGCATATATAAACATAACAGTTAATGTTATATCAAAAGCTAATATATCCCTTCCAAAAGGTTTATATGAACATAAAAATTAGGATCATGGTCAAGTATGTGTATCCTTTATTTTTGTGCTGGTTTAGAAAAAGCATCCATTCCGGAGTACTTTTTATAAAGTTCCTTGCAAACAAAGACATTTAACTGAGTCATTACTTGTATATCCAGATAATCACTCATTACACAGCTAATTTGTTGCACAAGTTATTTTGTGCAGACTGTCATGGCCAATCTGCAGGATAACTAGCAGTACCAAAGTACCTTTTATTATGGCTTAGTGGGAAACTTCCACTAGGTTCACCTTTGCCCTAGGTGGCACAGCCTTTAGTTCAAATACAAAGGCATTCATGAGAAACTAACAGTTTTGATAGGCAAAACAAGAAATATGTGACACTTTCATGAAAGGAATTAGAGTTGGTGTCCAGTGTTCTACAAACACAAGTTAAAATCATAATTAGCCATAAAAGAAGAAAGATAATTAATTAATTAATTAATCTAATTACTGTTGTTTCTCTTCAGACTTGAGCAAAGATACACTGAGATCTCAAGACAGTTGGTAACAGTTCAGATTTTGCCACTGTTATTTTTGTTCTTTTTCATTGTCCAAGAAGTGTATAGATGAGATTTATTTCCACATTTTCCAAAACTAGCATGCCTATTGAATCGGCGTGCAAGTTTGGAAAATTAGTTTGAATCCATATGACGTATGGATGAAAACAGAATATTCTATTTGAAATAGATGAATCTACTTTGATCCTTAAGTCATCTGGGTTCAACAGTCTGAAGGCTGATTGGTTGTTAAGGGTCACTGCGTATTACATTTCAGAACTACTGTTTGTACAGCATAACTAAGTAATCCTAGAGAGTCATGAGACTTGCAACATGCAAGCTGTAATTGCCGACTCCCTTCTGAAAATGCTATTAGCCTGCCTTTCTCTTGCTTAATCTCCAATTCCACTTTGGGTAAAAAAAAATGTATCCCCAGGTAGTTGCTGCAAATAAAACCTATCTCTGGGTGCTTTACTCACCCGATCTCCAGCACTGTCCCATGAAGACGTACCTATTCAGCAACTGCTGGGCCAATCAGTGCTGCTTCTTTTCTGTAGTGTACAATTGCACACATAAAAACAAATGACAAAACAAGAAATAACAACTGCACTTACAAACGTAAACAGTGGAGAACTTGTATAAAGAGAAATACATTAACAATGACATGTCAATTTTGTTGTCCAATATTGGATAGCTTAACCCACTTAAAGATGGTCAGTAGCTGAAATAGGACCCAACACTGTGCAACACCAGTGGAGACTCCAGTTGACTGCAAAGAGCTTTGGTGTTCTCTGGATTCTCCATTGTATGTTTATGAAGTTAATAAGAGAAACATTATTCTCAGATATCATTAGCTATCTTGCCTGCTACAACAAAACATTTAGTTTTGTTGTTGCAGTCTTTTTCCTTTGCATGTTCCATATTTCCATTCACATCTATAGCAACAACTGAAAGTGAGAAGAAATCCCTCCAAAGTGGGACCATCCACCATTGGAAGATTTTCCCTCTATTTCTGTCCTGGTAACAACTCAGAATATGGGATTTTCTCTCATTTTCACCTCATGATAATGGTTACCAGGACAAATAGAGAGGGCGAATCTCACTAATGAGGACACAGACTGCATTGAAAAACTGACAAGTGTTCTAATTCCTCTCCACTCTGTCCAAAATGACATAAAAAAAATACATTTTCGTTTCAGTTACATTTTAAGTTTTGCGCTCTTTACTTTAGAATATTTAATAAGTGTGCACACAAATAATTAAAGTATTACTTTTCTGACAAAGGATGTTTGGGCATGCTGCAATGCTTTGATTCTTATTTCGTACGAATCCGAATTGAGTTTCGGACACGAATTACGAAATACAAAAAAACGGATATTCCGAAATGGAACGAAACGGAACAAATTTTATGACGGCGCACGGCGCAAATTTTATAGACTCTATTGACCACCCTCTAGTAATTGTGATTTGTAAGCATTTCCATAATCATAAACTTTCAGCTCAGCCCCCTGGAACAGAGTTTTCCAGTCAGTTCCTCCCCCTTGTCATGTACCCCAATCTTTTTGGGAGCACCACCTGATTGCCATGACTCTCCATCTTTTTTTTACGATTCTCTTGAACCCCGCATTTCCCCCCCAGAATTTCACCCTCCGTTTCAACACAGTGGGGGCCCTTCCCACACCTAGATGCCTGAATTTTTTTCAGTACTCCACATTTCGCTCACTCCCTCTCCCATTCCCAGTTGAATGCCCTCTTGGTCAAGGGCACAGTCCCTTTCTGGTTCTATTTACAACTCTGCAATTACCTTAAGAGTTCTTGATTACGGCCTTCCTTAGTTAGAAAACCTTCTGCCTTTGAGTCGATGTGTAGATCTTCCTTGCAAATCCGGAACACCGTTACTGCCATATACTGATTTTTTACCCGTTACCTGTCCCCTAACCAAGTCAAGGCGGCAGCCTAGGAATGGGACTTATCCTTTATAGTGGTCTAGCAAGGAATGGGAAACTATCAACCTCAACTTTCTGAAAGGCTCAATGAATACTAATATACAGGAGACATGGTATCGTACCCCTGCCCATCTCCACAAATTTTTACCTGACATACCGGATACTTGCTGGCGCTATGATGGTGCTGTAGGCTCTCTTCCGCATATCTGGTGGTTTTGCTTCCAAATTATTTCATTTTAGGAAGAAATTTACTGGTTAATCTACCAGAGCACAGGGGAATCTGTCCCTTTTGAACCTACTTTTTCAATGCGCCCAAGGTGTTAATTCCCGGGCTGTGGAAGCCTCCAAAGACTCCCAGCATTCATGAATGGTTCTGTAAGATTCAATATGTGGAGGACATGGTGGAGTTGATTTATATAGGTAAGAACACCATGGACAAGTACTTGCGCATTTGGAGCAGATGGGTACTATTTATTATTATTATACAGGATTTATATAGCACCAACAGTTTGTGCAGCGCTTTACAAAATGGGGGAGACAGTTCAATAAGGTTAGGGGGACCTTGCTCGTGAGAACTTACAATCTAGTAGAGGGGCAACTATTTAAAAGATTCCGACACTTATAAGTCCTATAGGTGCTCTGGGACTGTGGACCTCTCTACTGTGCCTTCCACCCATTGAATACCATACCTCCCCTTTCTAGTACTAGCTCTGACATCCGCCAACAAAGATTATTCAACTTGGCGC
The DNA here is from genome assembly GCF_000935625.1 of Nanorana parkeri. Lineage (NCBI taxonomy): Eukaryota > Metazoa > Chordata > Amphibia > Anura > Dicroglossidae > Nanorana > Nanorana parkeri. Next base: position 909,387 of record NW_017306845.1, on the reverse strand, counting down.
CTGACCTCTTACTTACCTTACTGTAAGGATATGTGCCCCTCCTCCCTGGGGGGTCCCTCTCCCTACCTGAGTTGTACCCCCTCTTCCCCATTTTTTTGCCTCTCCTGTTTCCTCTCTTCCATCTTAGAGTTCTTAGATTGTCAGATTATACTTCCACCTACAGGAGAAATGCACACTAGCAATAAAAAGAGCCATTGGTTAGCGCAGGATAACCCTGCCCACAACCATCATGCCTTAGTTTTTTCTACTGCCCTCAGAAAGTGGACATGTTTACTTCAGCTCTGTTGTTCATTTGGAAGAATTTTATACGCCAACAGCTGCTGGTTGATTCATGCCAGATATGTAAAATCCTGAAAGTTTTTCCAGTTAGCTAATGAGCTCAGGTTTTACCAGTTTTATATTGGGCTTATCTCTGTGAAGGATTTGAAGTTAGCAGTAACTTCCTGTCTTCTAGTTACCACAGGATTCTGTTATTCATTTCAGGCCAGTGTATCTGGAGATTTCTTTCCGAGTTATTGGGGACCAGGGCTGCTGCAGTTTTTTTGACCCCCATCTCTGAAGCCTCCCTGTTATGCCTTGTTATCAGGTCATATGTCCTGTTGAGGAAAATGTCAGATCTTGCCCTGAACAAAGCTTCACAAAGCTGCTTTTTCTGTCTAGGCATAAGCATTTGGGGCAGGTGAACTTTCTCATCTGGCAGTGCCTGCAAATGTAGGAGAGGACCCTACACCCAGTTGTGTTCCAGGATCAATGTTGCAGGGGGGGGGGGGCACCACATGTGAGCCTTAGAGCCCCCATGTTTAACAACAAATGGGACAGGTTTCTATCCAGGTTTAGGGATTCTCTAGCAGAAGGCATGGATTCTGGTCTGGTGATTTCGTGGGATCAGTACACCCTAACCTTTGCTTTTCCTTGTCTGCTTTGCAGAATTGAGATAGAGGATGTTCCGGTGCTTCTCATTGCTTTGTACTGGCTCAAATTGATGCGATACCCTTATCTCGTTAGACTCCTGGCAGATGTTCCATGAGCTGTGTTTTTTTTGTCTCCTGAACTGTTTTGCCCTCCTACTCAATGGTCACTGGTTTTAATTACTTGACTGTTGAAGCTCTGTTATTTTTCCTTGCATCAAGATTGTCTCTGAATTTGTATCCCATGATCCTAACAGCTAGGAAGACTACTTCCTGTAAGGTCTATCATCAGATATGGAAAGCATACTTTATTTCGTGTAAGTTTTGGGAATTCCACCCTATGAGTTTCTCTATGGTATGAATCCTCTCCTGCAACTGGGCCTGGGCTAGTGTTTTAGCTCTCAGCACTTTCAAAGTCTAGATTTCTGCCTGGTCTATCTTGTTTCAAAGACCATTGGTCTTTACCACCTTGATTTAAACCACTGAAGGTAAAATAAAATATAAAGTAAATAAACAGGTAAACATTTAAGACCCCATCAAAATACCATGTGATAATGTGCTTGGCTTTTACCTTAAAGCAGGATAAAAAAACCTCATACTTTTATGGACATTTTACTTCCTAGACGTTACAGACAGCCTCAATCATTAAAATTGTGCTAATTTAAATCATATTTGCTATACATGATAAAAGTGAAAAGAAATGAAATGGCTCCTGTGTACTTAAATTCTCTTAACCACATTGTATGTAAGATCTCGGGTTGAAATTAGTTTTTTTATAAAGCAGATGGTTTTCTGCTGCAAATTCAAATAAAACCTACTCATTTTAACATTGAGAAACTGATCAAGGTAATTAATACAGCTGCCACTGATGTAGTTTAATGAAAAATGATCAGCTTCCTCACTAAGGTTTCTTTTGGAACTACAGTTTTAGAAACATATTCAAATTAGAGGAGGTCCATTCTGATTGACTCTGTTTTCTCATCTTTACTTCCTAATTCACAATGTCAGAGAATGTTCCCCAAACAGCTCAGATGAGTTTCAGTAATAATGCTGAAACATTTTCAAATTAAATTACTACAACAGATCAGCATATGCTCGGCATCTACAAACTGATTCTATGAAAGTCTATGTGAGGTCTGCAAATAACATCCAGGCTATCACATAACATACATTTTACATTATTTAAACCTTCCACACACTGTGACAAGAAAACTGCCAAATACCTGAAAATGTTAAAAATGTAAGTGGAACTAAAGCCAACACCCGGCCACCCTGCAATGAGGCCTCATTATAGGGAAGGCCCAGGTTATAACCCTCAACAGCTTTTTTTGCCATCTGTGTCCAACTGAGAACATTTTCCTTCACCTTCTGTCCAATAATAACAACAGAAAGTGAGGAAAATCCCTGTTGGTCAGCAAGGTCACCAGAACTAGTGTCCTCATTGGAAGGTTTCCCATCTATTCTTGTTCTAGTGACAACCCAAAATTTGGGGATTTCTTTCACTTTCTCTGATAACAGTCACCATGATAAATAAAGAGGTTGAATCTCTCTAACATGGACACCTGAAAGGTGTTTTAATCCCTCTCCACTCAATCCAAAACTAAAAAAAGTTATCAGTTGCACTTTAGTTACTTCAGTTGCACCTTAACCAAAATTTCAATCCATGAAATGGCTTGTGTCATAGCTCATTACATGTACAGTGCCAATAAAATTGTGTATCTAAATATGTAATAGTGTAAGATGGCATGGCCTTCAGCTGTAAAGGATAAGAAGGTTTAGTTTGCACTTTTATCCAGCAGTCACATGACTGCAAGCACCTCCTATACAATGCTGTTCTGCTAGGGGGGGACAAAGTTACAACTGAAGGACTTAACTGATGCCATGATGTAGCTCTGGGCAGGTAAATACACTCTCATTTATGCTTCCTGCATTCCATGCTCTCGCAGGCTGCCATTGGGTGTCAGCTTGTGTTGTCACTAGCTGACTATGAGACTACAGGCATACTGTGAGTCAAGATGGCATTCTGTGTGTCTCAGAAGATAAAAATTATGCAAACTGACCACACTAGCATGGATCTGTTTCCGTGCTTAGCGTGGTCAGTAACAGGAAGCCCTTCAATCAGTAGGGGACTGGCAGGATCGCCAGGTATTTGCACTGATGCTAAAATTAAAAGGATCCAAAATGTTAACTGTTATGTAGCACCAGCTTTTAAATCTTAAACTTTTCGTTTTAAAAGTAATTCAATCAATATGATCATTACTAAAACCACATTTAAAAAACACAAAAGAGTTGTATAGAGCAGTGAGAAGGAAGACAAGTCACTCTTCTGAGATATTTAGTTGTGTTATCCCTACTAGAGAATTTTCCCCCTCCTCTTGCTCTAGTGACAACTCTAATGTTTTGGATTTCCCCTCTCCATCTGTTCCTGTGGCAATGGTCTCAGGGGCAAATACAGGGGCAAGTCTCCCTATCAGTGACAATGGCAGCAATGACCCTTCCTTAATAAGTCTGGCCTTTATATACACTTTAACTAACATAGAAGTATAAACATTACATCCTTTTCTGGGAATAATTGGGGTAGTCTAAAAATGGAGAAGAAAGTTCTCTTAGCCCAGTAAACACATATACAACCACATGCAAATGTATTTCAACAGCAGGATTTTACCTCGATTACTGGAAGTTTGAAGTGACTGAAGTGACTATTCTACTTCTTTAGTAAATCAACCCCATTGCCTCAGATTGCAGAGCTGTTATTATATCTAACATTATTACTTCGCTCATAGATATAGCCTTGAGGTTTGTGACCTGTGAAAAGTAGGACAATGCAGTGACATTATTCCTTTATTGAATGTTAACCTACTTTTAAGCTGGTCTACAGCAATTATTTTCCTTGCTTATTTTTGGAAGAACACGTTTATGCGATATTTTTAGATATAGTACAGTAAAATGAAGCAGGTTCTTTTTTTTTTATGAATATTTTGAGCGTACACAGTTCTCCCAACAGAAAAGTGGGTTTGTTTAATAAAACTAGATCAGAGTTCACTTCTTCAGTTCAGTGCATATTCACAATCTTCAAAACTTTGTCAATACTTAGGTTGCCAGTTTGATACGTATATTTTTCTGCAAAAAAATTGATTTTTGGTAGTTATTATCTTTTCTATGCATTATAAAATCAGAACATAATAAAAAAAAAATAGAAAACATATTCTTATTATTATATGGGTGATGATTCAGAGATGGTTTTAGTACAACTAGTGTTACTAATGTATAGTCTTCAAATTTTATTCTATGATTTGTCTCTGCATGACACAAAAATTATGTTGATTGTACAATGTAAAGTAAAATTACAAATTAAATAGGTATTTTTATTTTTAATTTTTAGTGTTTTTTTCTTAAACTACAAAACTTCAATGATTCACCAAATAAGGAAAACATTTCTGTACTAACAGTAAGGCTAGGTTAACACCGTCGCACGTTGGTGTGTTTATTCATTTTTAAAGGCACTTCAATGCTTATACAGTATTTCTGTGTTTGAAGATGACATTAAGCTGTGTAGTGGAATAAAATCCTAACAAGATGTCTTCGATTTACAAGGAGACCTGAATGCACTGTTTGATTGGGCAGCTATGTGGCAAATGTGGTTTAATGTTGATAAATGTAAATGTATGCACTTGGGGACTTAAAAGCATGAATGCGGGAGTACAATTGGGGAAGTCAATGTTTGAGAAGGGTCTTGGTGTTTGGTAGACCATAGACTCAGCAAGCTGCAGTTTCTAAAGGAAGCAAAATACTTTCTTGTATTAAAGAAAGTATAGACTCCAGAGAGAGACATAATCTTTGCCCAGTACAAAGCAACAGTAAGACCTCATCATATGCAGTACAGTTCTCCTGTAACTGCATCATATGCAGTACTGCATCATATGCAGTACGCATTCATGCTTTTAAGTCCCCAAGTGCATACATTTACATTTATCAACATTAAACCACATTTGCCACATAGCTGCCCAATCAAACAGTGCATTCAGGTCTCCTTGTAAATCGAAGACATCTTGTTAGCCATCTTGAAGCAGCCTGTGTCTGTCTGGACACAGATATCTACTGAGATTCATGCAGCCATTTTGGACCCAGAGGGTTATGTACAGTATTGACCCTGCTATGGCCATGTGGAGTGCTTTGCAGTGTGGGGAGTAGTGGTGATCGGGAGCATGGTGTGAACCCAGTACACCTAGGTTCACCCACGTCCATGCAGAACTGTGACTGACATACCCCTCCTCTTGGCCCAATTAGCTGCGGCAGGGAAATTCCCAGCTCTGCAGGTAAATGCCACAAAGGGGCAGGGAATGCCCTTGCTGCAACTGCTGGGTTTGTACAAATCCCCACATTACTAGTGGGTATTTTGGAGATGGGGGTATTGAGCATCTATGGGGTTAACACTTTTCCCCATAGTTCTCCTTAGGGTAACGGGAGGACTATAGGGTAACGGGAGTCACCCTAGGCTCAGTATACCGCAAGCTGTGCCCCCCCCTCACTATGCCACTGGCCGGGAGTGTCGGATGAACGGATGATACGACACTCCCGGCGGAGAGACCAGGGGCCCGCCGGGCGCTGGATACTGATCCGGCGGCCGGCATCTTGCTTGGGCCCCCCCAGAGCCTGAGGCCCCGGGCGCCGGCACCGCCTGCACCGGCGGTAGTTCTGCCACTGGAGCACTGTTCGGAAGAGATACGTCTAATGTAGGGAAAGGTTCTGATGAGCAAGGACAGTGTAGGCACAGTCTGTTATTCCCTTGTAGACTGCTGAAATTTGGGGACACACCCTGTTCCAGCCTTTATTTGACTGTGTGTCTGGTATTGCCAGCACAGCACTATATTGAGAGGCTACTTCAGGCCAGCAAACAGAACCTGTTTGCGGAGCGCTCTTTAAGCACTCTGACATCTGTAAGTCTGCCTATTTGGACTGCCTTGTGCCATAACTGGCAAAGTACCCTATTTTGCTGTACATTTGTTGTTAGACAACTACTGCATTGTAATCCTGTTTACTCTTCAATATAAATCCCCCAAAAAACTAAAGAAACCATGACGTTCCTGGTCCCTTTTTTTGTGCCACCCAGCTCAGCTCAACCTGCCCACACCTCCTGGTGGCACCAGTCACCAAGATAGGAAGTAGGTTGAATTTTTCAGAGTAGAACAAAGGCAGACAAGGAAAATTAAAAAAAAATACAAAATCTTGACCACTTTATTAATATAAGAAGTTATTTGCTGTATGTCTCCCTGATAAAGAATTCCTCTCACTTCTTGTCAAGGTGTCATCAGTAAAGGAAGGGAGCTGGAACCTTAAAAGTATGGACACAATATTTTTATATCATTATTCTATGTCATAATCTATCTATCTATCTATCTATCTATCTATCTATCTATCTATCTATCTATCTATCTATCTATCTATCTATCTATCTATCTATCATAAATGATTTAAACATACAAGCGATACTGACATCACACATATGTTTTTTCAAGGGTTACAAAATGTAAACAACAGTAATTAGTATCACATTCCTTTCCTTCCTATGTCCATATGTCTACCAAACTACAGCAACATAATTTTGCTTCAGACTAGGATTATATGTTGAACTGACATTGCTATAGGCACTTTGACTCCATATGGCCTAAAATAGCCTTCAGGCACATGAGAAGTTCATTCCACTGACCCAAACCACATTTTTCTATATTTTAACACACAAAGATGTTTAGTAAAAACTTAGTACAAATCAGAAAGTTAAAATTTTAACGTCATGCATAAAAAATGCTGACTACCAAGCATTACACCCGAAGGCATGTAGCAGGTTTAGATATAGAGTTCTGTATTGAAACCCCAAGGGCATGTTCTAATAACCGTCACCTCAGCAAATTGTCTGATACATAACTGATGTCACTAATGTCCACTAGAACATGTAAACATACTAAACATACACAGAATCTTTCATATAGACCAGTAAGGTCAAAATTAAAAAGGCCCAAGGGCCACATTTGTATCAAGGGGTCAACTCCGAAATCTTCATGTCTGGGGGTAATTTCACTCGCTTTGCCCATCAGCACTTACCTCCCTCTTCGGTAATCGATTGAAGTGATGTCCAGACTGTAGATATGATGTTCAGAACGTTTATTGTAGAACTTCAGGGAGAGAGGTGGAGGTTAGTATCATTCAGGCAGATGTAAACTCCAATACATTGCAGTGTGTGGTTACTGTTTCCATGCACAGCAGGTAGTTCACCTGACACAGCACTACCTAAGGTAGATGTTACTAGTCCTTGTCATCAGTAGTAACCACTAGGCCTGCACCCATCAAGTTTCAGTGTAAATACTCAGCTAGTCCCCAGGCTTCAGTGGTATGCACCACTGGCCATTGTCTAACAGTGATTGGCTGGAGAGGGATATCGTCTCATAGCAATCTTTTATTGGTTGCTCTGCTCTGTGACCAGGGTACACTCAGCAGCAGACAGATACAAATGATGACAGATTGTTTAGGGGAAGCCAAATGAACTCAGACTACAAATCAGCATCAGACTGCTTATAATTAGGGATGGTCTGCTGTTTCAATTCAAATCGAACGCCGAACTTTATGGGATATTCACGGTCTGTTCGACCACACAACGTCTCATACGGCAAAGAGCCCTCCGAAGCTCTAATTGGTTAAAGACTTGCACCTGCCCATTCAGGGCTCAGTACTCATTTGGAGCCATGATTGGCAAAGTTATGATGACTCTGCCCAATCATGTCTCGCCTATCAGATGCCGGCAAACTACACAATTGGGCGGAGCTAGCTGTCAATGCTAGCTCCGCCCAATTGTTTATGTTTTGCTGGCATCTGTCAAAATGCCATTATGCGGCGGGGAGTGGACGGGACATCGGCCGGCGGGTTTAAAAAAAATTATTTCTATTTATTTTTTATTGTTTGATTTTTTATTTCATTGTCGTCGTGGACAACGCTGGACGCCGTGATTGACCATGGATTACATCGGTGGATCAATTTTTTTTGTTTTGTTTTGTTTTTTAATAAAAGACTTGTCAAAAACATGTCTTTTGTTTTGTTTTCAATTAAAGGATTTTATCAAAAGTCTGGCCTTTTTAATAACCCCCCCCCCCCCTTTCCGGCCCTGCCAGGCCAATGCTCGGATCAAGGGTATGGTATGGAATTTTAGGGGGGCCCCATGTTTTTTTCCGCCCATTTTTGGGGGTGGGGTTCCTCCTTAAAATTCCTACCAGACCTTATGGGCCTGGTATGACTTTGAGGGGGAACCCCACACACATTTTTATTTTATTTTTACACGGGGTCCCTCCTAAATATTTCTACCAGACCTAGAGGGTCTGGTATTGTTTAGGAGGGGGAACTCCACACATTAACAGTAAAACAAAAATGTCAGTTTTTTTTTAGAAATGTCAGTTTTGCTGCAGCAGGTTCTATACATCCTACAGATCCGCCACTTCACTGGCAGGTCAATGGGACCCCCCAGACATGATATTTGAAGGAATTTTTCATTTTTATTCTTACCCTTTAAGTGATGTTAAAATCACTGCTCCTTTAAAAACTGTATATTTTGTGTTTGTTTTTATCATTGATTTCTGTCCCCCAGGGCAGTACCCGGACCCCCATACACCTTTTATGGCCAATAACGTGTATATAAGCACTCTTAAAGGGGACACTCATTTTCGAAAGTTCGACCACCTTTGACTTGCATTAGGTTCGAGTTCGTATTCAAACTTTTTGGCCGTTCGGGTGTTCGAATACGAACCGAACACAGGGGTGTTTGGCCCATCACTACTTATAATCTGAAAAGTCTAAATTTAATAGCACTCTTTGCAGCCGGGTGCTAAACAGTAACACAGGGGACAGAATTACCAACACATAAACAATATCAATGAATAACAGCAACCAAATAACAGAGTGTAAAATTTAATCTGTCTTCAAAGATAACTGTGATGTAAAAGATAAGTTACCCCGCCCCACTAACAGCAACCAGGTAACCCTCTATAGACTACTATAGTGCTATATAAAGTGCTGCCGGTGTTGGAGCACCCTAAACAAAGCTTTAAAAAACTAATAAAAAGGTTTCCAAAGAAAGAGGTTTCCCAGTGATCCCATTGGGGCAAAGTTTCCTTTTTAATAAAAATTAATTTAAAAAAAAAACACAAGGAGAAAGAAAAAGGCTAAAAAATTTAGAGTCCCCTTCAGACCTACCGCTGTCGAGGATGCCAAATTCCTTTCAGACCATCCCAGAATTTCCTCTGCTAGGCATAGGAGAACTCTGCTTCTGGCTTTTGGCTCTGGTATTATGTGATAATACCTGGACGTGCTGATCTTGGAGATCTTGTTGAAAAGATATCAGAGCTAGGGCAATCGCCTACAATTCTCTTCAATTTAGCAGCCAGCTTAATTTTCCAGCTGTTCCTGGGCCAGCTGTAGTAGATCCACTGTTAGCTGTTCCTCAAAAATGGCAAAAAAAAAGCAGATTGTCCAGATATGGAATTACTGATACAGCCTTCAAACACAATGGGGCCAAGGCTTCTGCCATCACCTTAATGAAATTCCTTTGTGCAGAAGGAAGACAAAATTGGAGTTAGTCTCCCTTCACATGGAGTGATCTGGCATTCCTTCGTCAAGAACTTATAGATTCCTGCGGCAGGAATGCCAATTCAGATGCAGCCACTGTACATATTGAAATAAGTGACAAGTGGCTGCATTTGTAAGCGGCAGTCCGCATGTAATCATACATGGTAGGATTACATGTGGTTTGAGAGAGATGACTGTCGCTGTGTGCAGGATAGATACATCCAGTGACAATCATCTATCCCAAACTGTATGTAATCGTACCATGTATATGCACGACTGTCACTGACAAATAGGGATGGGCTCGGTGTTCGCGGTGAACTTGAGTTGGACTCGAACATCGGCAGTTCGTGTGTTTGATGAACACACAAACTGTCAGGGTGTTCGGCGGGCTGTTTGCCCACTGAGAACCCGGCACATGGCACTGTGCCCTGTGAGCCCTGATTGGGCACAGAGAACTGTGAGAGCCATGATTGGGGAAAGTCATGATTACTCTGCCCAATCATGGTTCACCTGTTACAACTGTAGACAGTTGAGTGGAGCTAGCTGTCACTGCTAGCCCCGCCCAAATGTTTATATGTTACCAGCATCTGTCAAAATGCCATTCTGCGGTGAGTGTTCATCACGAGTGAACGGGACAGGGGTCATCGGGTTTTTTAAAAATTATTTCTATTTTATTGTTTTATTTTTTCTTTCGTCGAGTCGTCATCATCATGGACAATGCTGGACGTTGTGATTGATGCTGGATTACTTTGGTGGATCCATTTAAAAAAAAATAAAAGACTTGTCAATAACATGTTTTTTTTCCTGATTTTTCCTGATTCTCGGCGTGGGAGCGAGCAGCGATAACGAGGTAAGTTTAAAACCAGTTCAAGCGTTTGTTTTTTTTTAAACTTCTTGCCTATATCTACTGCTTGCTAGCAGTAGATATAGGCAAAAAACTGGAGGGTTTAGAACCCCTTTAATTCACACTGCACAGTTTGGGAACGCATGTCAGTAAAGAAAACCCATTCCTTTAAATAAGGTTGTCTAATACACCAAAAAAGGCTCATGCACTATTTTTTAATAATTTTAATTCGGTGCACCAGAATGTACAATTACCATGCATTGGGGTGCGTGTGGGTACCATTAAGAGTGAATTAGCTGAGCCAAGGAGTCGGCTGGAAAATCTGCATACAATCAGAGCCGGCAGCCTATGAGCTGCCCGTTCTGAATGAGTATTCTGTCAGAATACAATGCAAAGAGCGGCCATTCCTTGATCGACGCACTGACAGCAGGAAGGCAGTGATGGAGCATGGCTCAGTAAGTATAAAAGCTTGGAGGGTGAGCTATCTTCAAACATTGTCTTACTGCCCTGGTTGGGGCAAGTGACAGTGTCCCACTGCACTCCACTCTTTACCCCTAAGTAAGAGAACTGGAGAAATGAGTTCATACATATCCGGCAACATTTAAAGAAGAACTCTTTAAACGGAGCTTCATTTGAGCCCCCTAGACAAAACAAGCACTTATACCTTGCAGTGTCGGGGTAGCCAAGGGCAAGTTTATTTCCTTACCTTTCTTTAAAATACTTAACATAATTTAGGGATGGATGCAGTCTTGTATTTTGGTTTGGGGCTGGCCTAGGCAAGACGAAACTCAGACCCCCCCCCCCCATATCCCCCACCCCTTCCTGCTTTGACTTTTTGCGTAACCTGTCATTCGCTGGATACCGTGCATACATTGTATTCAGCTTTTGACATGTTCCGCTATTAGCATAGCAAGAAAGCTGGGGTCTCAGGTGGGCTTTGCAGGATCTGTGGTGGGCTCTGCTGGGTCTATGGTGGGCTCTGCGGGGTCTATGGTGGGCTCCGCAGGGTCTCAAGGGGGCTGTGCAGGATCTGTGGTGGGCTCTATGGGGTCTCAGGTGGGCTGTGAAGGATGGTGGGCACTGCAGGTCTTGGGGGCTGTGCTGGATCTGTGGTGGGCTCTGCAGGTTAAGGTTACATTTTTTATATTGACAGGAGTGTACATTTAGAGCTAAATGGCAGGCAAACAGCTAAATTCACAGATGAAGAAAGAATGAAATAAATAAATTTGTATTTTTGTCCATTACATTCTGAGATTTATATACAGCTCTCCCCTACAGCATAAACCTGTATGGTAGTGGAGAAGACCTGATTTTTTTTTCTGCTGCAGTTAAAGGAGTTGTAAAGTCCAGGCATACACTATCCTGTTAAAACATCAGCATTGTAATAAGAATATATACTATAGCTGTTTTTAATAATGCAATCAAAGCTTGCTTGAAAAACTCCCATTTATGTAGTGAGTGCTGCCTTCTGTCTGCCCATCATTTTTATCAATTTCCCGTATTCCCAGTGTGCTTTGTGTCTCTCTCCCTGCTGGTTTATGTGATTCAATCTCAATTTCTCAAGATTACATAGCCCATCATGCATTGTTTCCAGCAAGCAATGATAATGTTACATTGTTCAGACGTTGAGTTCTAGTTCAGAAGGCAGGCTCTGTGTGAGTTGTGAGTGACACAAAGAAGTGCATAATCACAGTTCATTGTCAGTGCATTGAAGAAGTATCATCTTCAATAAGTAAGTACATACATCCATATGGTTATTAGGAGTGGGATAGAACGTATGGATTTTCAATGTTGAAATACATATTTATTTTTCATTTTTGACCATAGATAGCCTTTAAGTAGAACTTTGGAATGATGTTACTGGTGCAGAGTATCACTAGAACTACATCTCCCTTATACACCCTAAGTGAAACACATCCAATATAATGCATACATTGTTCACCCAGTAAATTATACATATGATCTACCCGCCCCCAAACCCACCCTCTGATTCATGTCTCTGTAGTACCCAGCTCACCTCACCTGGTATTGTATCTTTCTGTTCACCAAATGCCTTTGCAAACCCAGATATTGCCTTGTAAATATAGCTGTGACATCGTCACACTGCTGTATATTGCCTGTGCAACAGAGCCGTGAGCGGGATTTTATAAAAAAAACTGTAGCAGAATCTGGAGCAGTTGCTAATAGTAACCAGTCAGCTTCTCTCTTTCATCTTCAAAGCTTAAGGGCCCATTCATACATACAGTGGTGACAATTGTTTTCTATGTGCCCTGTTCACACTACAATGCAGAGGTGATGGGCGTTGATCCCCCCCCCCCCCTAGTGTTTTTTTTCATAAAAATTAGCCTGATCTATCTTTTTTTTAAAAGCAAATCAATGCAATGGTGTGAACCACACTTATTGCCAATCATTCATGTTTAGAATGCAAGGAAATGCATTTGGTGTTTTAAAACCCACCCTCGCCCCCCAGCCTAATTTTCTCCCATCAATACTTACAACAGCGCAAAAACAAAACAGAAATGAACCCTTATTTGTCAGCATACCACAAAAAAAGCAGCATTAAAATGAGGGGAGCAAACAAAACCTGTAGCAGCTGTGTACAGCAACAAATCAGCCTTTCTCTTTTATTTTCAGAGCTCAAAGTAGTATTAAACTCAATCTTTTTTACAATAATGAATCCAGAGCAAACAAATTGCTCAGCAAAGTATGTTTGCACATTATTGCCCAAGAACTTACAGTCAACATGTTTCCAGACAGCTGGTTCCAACTCTCTCGGTTTCCCTGAACTTCCTGTCTAGTACAAGATCACAAGGGACAAAGCAGTATCCAGCAGCTGTCCATCTAGGAGCTTGAAGAAGGGAGGAGGGGGGGGGGGGGAGTGTCTTGCTTTGCTGTGTGTATGTGGGGACATACAAAACTTACTAGCACACACAAGGGAGGCTCCATAGCACCTTGTAAGGGAAAGGAGGCACCCTAAGGGTTTGTTCACATCCTCTTCAGACCAGAATGTTTTTGTCTGGTCCAAAAACACATCTCCATTCATTCCTATGATAAAAAGTGAGACTAGTTCTCAGCACTGCGTTCAGTTCCAGAACGTTTAAAAAAAGAACCACATACACTATTTTTTCTGGTCGGGAATAAACCAAAAGTCATGCAAATGTACCAGAACTCACTAGAAATTCAATTGAAACGTAAAACGCACCAGAACGCATTAAAAATGCATAAAAAATGCACACACACATTTCCAGAAACACATACAGATCTGGTCTAGAGATGGTGTGAATAAGCCCTAATAATTAAAACAGGATATCAGGGCCAGTGCTCAGAGGACCAGCTGATTCTTCAGGAAGCTAAACCTTTTAAACATCAAGGAGCAGCATCCATTGTAAGTGATTTAATCAGCATTTGAAAAAGCTTAGAAACATGTCTGACTTTAATATCACTTTAATCTGAGCCAAATGAAAAAAAAAAGCTAATTAGTTGCCGTGGGCAACTGCTCCAGATTCCGTCTGCTCCCGTTTGTACCACAGCAGAAAGCTCCCAGCGACCGAAAAGATTGCGTCTTCAATCAAACGCGATTGCTGACGGGTTGCTCCGAGTTACCGCACACTGCTCTTTGTTTCTAGGACATCGATCTGAAAGCAGAGATGCGCAAAGAAAAAGGAAAAAGGACCCCCCTTTTATTTTGTTATTTATTTTAATATATTTTTTATTTTATTTTTGTATGTATTTTTAAATTATATTTATCATTCTGTGCAGCTTAACTCGTGTTATAACAGACACTAACCATGCAAGCACTAATACAGAAGATCTGCTGTGCAAAGGAGAAGAGATAGAATAGTTAGTGGTGGAATCTTTGGTGTTTGTGGCTGGGGGTGGAGGGATGATGTCATGTAGGGAGGGGAGGAGGGTGTTAGGTGGGAGAAAGAGTGAAGAGAGAAAGGGCTGCTTGCTTGGAGTGACTGGTGTGAAGCAGCATTGTGCATAGCAGAGAGGCGTGCTCTGTCCAGCAGCATGAGAACTGATGCTGCTCATGGAAGCCTGGACTGAGCTCCACTGGGCAGAGACGGCTCAGCATTGCTGACATCCACAGCTGCGTTCCACCCAGGCTGAGGACTGGCTGCTAAAAGACAAAGCTCCTTCTTGTGCTGCTGGAAATCTCAAGAACCCGGGAGACTGACAAGGCTTTGCTTGTCCGCGCATCCCTTTGGTAGCTGTTCAAAAACCTGGCAAAGTTTAACATGGCATTGATTATGGAACCTGTGAGTAAATGGTCCCCGAGCCAAGTAGTGGACTGGATGAAAGGTACAGTGCATGTCTCCTTTGCCTTTTGACATCCTGGTGAGCGTCGTGTTCTTTGCAATGTGTCATGTCCTGCTTAGCTGACTTTAATGGCTTGTGGTTGTTGATGATCACGCTGTGGATTGTGTTACTACAGGTAATTGCCTTGACCTGTGTGCATCAAGGCAGACCTGAGCGTGGGAACTTCCCCGGCTATGGAGATCATAGTGGACGAGGCATACCTTTTATAAGAGTCCTGCCAAATTGAGAGTTTGCATTTAGGGAAAACATTTGGGAGATTTCTATGAAATTCATTGGAGGAAAGCAAAATGAAGGTGGATTGTAAGGGTACAATAGGTTTTAAATGGTTCTTGAGGGTTATGGAAGCTCCTTAGAACTATCCGGACCTGTTCTTGTGCCAGGAAATGGTCCTTTTATATTTTATATTTTGTAATTTCTGTTTGTAGTAAAGGGGGAAAAAAAGTGTGTGTTATCAAATAAAAAGTAAAAACACTAAATGAAATAAACTAAACTATCTTGAATTATACTCTAAAACCCTAGATGTTTCCTTTCTAGCAAATTGCAGTTAAGCAGCTCATAATTGGCAAAATTTAGGCACCAATGAAGTTACTCAGCTCATCCCTGGTCCCTGCACTTATGTTGTTGATGATGAGGGGACCTTAGTACTTGCAAGATTGTGAACTGATGCCTTCCCTTTTTAGATCCGCTATGCTGCCTTAGCAATCACCGCTGTTCCATGAAAATTTTTTCTCTTTAACCATTTCCTAGGTAATCCCATTCACCTATTAAAAGAAGCGCACCTTCATCTAATGCATTTCTGCCTATAAAGTAGGTCACTATCAATTAACCGCGGTTTTTCTTTTCTATATGGAGTACATGGGTTAACACAACTAATTGCCTAATTAAGACTGATGTGAAATACAGATTGCTTCCCAGATCCACTTGTCCTCTTTTAATGTTTGCATGAGCTGTGAATGCTTTGGGGATTCATCAAAGACTTTTCAGTGCAAAATACAAAATTGGGGCAGTGAAATGGTGCCAGATCCATTCTAGAAATCCTCTGTCTTTGGGAACGAAGGGGATCTTCTGAATGGGTAGACTTAATGCAGGGTTGTGCTGCCAGGAGACATTGATTAATGACCCTTTAAAGATTTTTTTTTGCGTGGGCACGAAGCATTAACCCTTCACACCGTGATCTTTCTTTGCAGGTTCCTCTAAAATAGATGCATGCGTGTGGTTTATTATTAAACTGCATCATCTGACAGTTTGCTTGTGTGCTGGTCTCAATTTCTGTACCTTTTTAGTTACCTTAGAGCTGTAGGAACCCTGATGATGGGGAAAATCAATCATTCAATGCAAACCTGGATATTAGTGGAACTCGGATACTAGGTTTGGCATGTTAATTTATGGAGCTGAAGCTGTTGTGGTGGGAAGAGTGCACCCTGAAAGGGATTCTCCTGGAATATTTGTATTTTGGTTACTGCAGAGAATCACATTATTTTGGGGATTTCTGAATGTTGCCTCTAGTGATCTATAACAAAAAGTGTTTTTGTTTAGTCTTGGGCTTTGCTGTTTTAGGTTCCCTTCATACTGAGCTGAGGGATCTTTTGATCCTTTTTTTAGACATATTTTGAGCAGGTATTTTGCATGTTTGAGGATTGAGATCTTCTTCTTTTTATTTTTTTTATTAGCCAAGAGATCATATGAAAAATGCACCCTTCACATCTGTAAATGTGAAGGGTGCATTAGTTTTCTCCTTCTTTTTTTCCAGGCCAAGCTGTCCAATAATAGTGGCAGACGGGGTTGGAACATACAAGGGAAGTACCGATACCGCTGTCTCTGTATCGGGTACCGTTTTTTTTTTTCTTCTAGTACTCGCCAATAATGGAAGTCCCATTAAGGAAACCAGGCGGCATGTAATGACTCGACTCCCAGCTTCCTGATTAGCTAGGAAGCAGTCTCGATGCTCCCTCATCACCAGGTGACGGGGAAGCATGGAGGCGGCTTTCTGGCCAATCAGCAAGCCGTAGGGCGGGTAATGAATTGCTTGCCAGCTTCCTGATACCTTAAGTTCTTGCCCAAATACTCTGTATCGTTACCTCCCTAGAGCAGGCCATTTAACAATGACAGGGGTGCTTACAATGGTTAGCTTTTATTAATTTATGTAAAACCTTTATCCGAATAGTTAAAAAAAAAACTGTTGTAATTGCTTAAAAAGTGTTAGCTGGAGTTTAGATTAAATTTCTTAGTCAAGTCCTATTAAATCTGCTAGTTCATCTAAAGCTGTCCATACACCTATAGATCTTCTCCAATTTTTCTATGGTCAAATGGAAAAAGCGCAACAGATTCCTCCATCTACGCTAAACTGTCAAGATGGAGGAATATCCCGCTTGTTCAAGCTTCAGTATCTTGCTAGTGGGTACCGATGGCTCTCTAAATACCTGAACAATCTAATTGGATGCAGTCATTGTTCAGGTGTTTTGAGAGCCAGCAGGGCCGACTAGCAAGATACTGAAGCTTGGCCCAGCAGGAGATTCCTCCATCCACACAGTTTAGCGTAGATGGAGGAATCTGTTGCACTTTTTCCATCTGACCATAGAAAATATGCAGAAAATCTATAGGTGTATGGCCAGCTTTACCCTACCCTCCCCCACAGGATGAAAATGCTGCTGTCCAAGGGTGATTCTGTTTCTCCTTCATAGACCGGAACAACACTAAGGCCCCATTCACCATTTTGAGTAGCGTAAACGCACGCAGACATGTTCCAATGGGTTGTACATGCACGAGAAACGCGGATAAATAGCTAATTCAGCATTTTTAGCAGCAAGCATGCCACATTTGCATTTGGTGTGTGTCTTCCCAGCCGCTTTGGGTGCCATTATTAAGTAATGGCTTTGCCAACACGTTGCATGTCTTTAAAGTGACACTAAACTCGGGAGTTAAATCCTTAAAAATGTATTCAAGTACCTAACTATTAACATAAATGTATCTTATTTGTATATCACTCGGTTGTAGATCCTCAAATCATCTGTGAATTGGTGCTGACACTGTGTCCTTCCTTCTGAAGGGTGACTACTTTTTTCCCCAATGGTCCCTGTGTGCGTTGTAAAGTAGCCGCCCCTCCAAGCTCTCTCCTGTGATGGACTACAATCTCATGTTTAGTTTACTCATTTGTATTGGGATTGTAGTCCATCAAGGAAAGAGCTTGGAGCGGCGGCTTCTTTACAACACACAGGGACCATGGGGAACAAAAGTAGGCACCCTCCAGAAGGAAGGACAGTGTCGGCACCAGTTAAGAGATGATTTGAGGATCTACAGCTGAGTGATACACAATAAGAGACATTTATGTTAATAGTTAGGTACTTGAATGCTTTTTTGAGATCTTAACTCCTGATTTCAGTTGTCACTTTGGTGTTGCGTTCTCATGCAACACATTAACGTGTGAATGAGGACAAAGTCCCTGTTCACACCTAGGGGTTTTGTGGCTCAAAGGGCTAAGCACTACAAAGCTCAGAGGATTTCCATTATTTTCAATGGTAGCTGTTCACATGTGAGTGTCCTGTCGCCTGTAGCGAAATGCTTGTTGCTGGAAAAAGTACATACGCTACTTTTCTGCAGATTTCTGCACTTCAATGTGAATCCCTGTCAACGCGAGATGTCCACATCTCTCGGCTCAATGTTGCCTGTAGCTCGTCGCTCGTTCATTACCCTTTTTTGTGCAGATGTCGCGCAATTTGGCTACAATAGACTCTATATTGTCGCACATTACCGGCGATATTGCACGACATCACGCTACAGAAGGATCACTTTTGCACTGCAAAATGGAAGGAAAGAATGATGTCACATCAAGATCTTTTGATTGGTTACAGCCCAATGTAGCAGCCACAAAGTCCTGCCCAAAAAACGCGCTACGTAGTGCGATAAAATGTGCAATGTCGCTCAATATCGTGCAATGTAACTCCTAGCCGCTCAGTGCAAAATCGCGCGAAAAAAGCGCAATATCCATGTCGCTCGGTGTGATTGGGGTGTAAGAGACTGAAAAAAACCTCCTGAAACACTGACGCTTGGGTGTGAATGGAACTTAAGACAGGAAGTGTGTTACTGGCTGTATCACCAGGTGAAAATAAACGGGGGGGGGAACAAAAAATGGAAAACCTATGCATTTAACAACATTTTAAGGATTGGTAAGTTGCAATATATTCAATTTTTTTCTTTTGGGGTTTGGTTATGCTTTAAAGTATTACTTGAGATCTTTAATCCACTCATGATACAAGGAAGTTGTTCTCCATGGGCAACAGCTGCATATTGATCTTGTTTGTTCTTATCTGCCCCATTTGATATTCCTTAATTATTGTGCACATTTTGTATTCTGCGGTTTTCCTTCATTTATGGGATGATCAGGAGAGGATCCGTGCATGGATCCCCTCCTGATCGGAGCAGTATGGATCACCGCTGTGACATTCGTGCCCATCCAATTGTTTTCCTCAATCTTGCGATCAAACTGCTGGACCCCATGTCGGTCTATGGGGAGTTTGATGTAAACAAACATGTGTCTCTTTACATCAGATTACCCCCGATCGGCATGATCAGGTCCAGCGAAACGGATCTCTGATCTGTTTGTTATTCCAGACCTGGCCAGAGTCTAGGGCAACCTGGTGTAAACGGACACCTGTCTGTTAAACATGCCTGCTGCCCATAGACTACCATTGGGTATTTGATCAAGTCTGCTTGAAAAACTGACAGGTGGACTTGATCGGACTGCCCGTGTGAAAGGGGCCTAATATAAAAAGAAAAACCACAACGTTGTTCTTGCTTGTTACAGAAGTGTTCATAATAAAATAGATCTTAGTCATTCGTTTTATATAGAGACACAAGTCTTCATTCACACCTACAAGTCTACTTTTTTATGTGGGGTGTTTTTTGGGGGATTTATTTGCATGTTTTTCATGCATTTTAATGCTTTATGTCGTATGCATTTTTGTTTTAGCCAAGGAATGTGAAATAAAGCAAAGGTTGTTAGGTTAGGGGTTTTGTTGTCATGAGCTAAAATTCACAAAAACGCATATGCATTCCCATTGAAGCCTATGGGGCCAAACAAATGCACAGTATAGCACCAAAAGAAACATCTGCACCATTTCAAAAATCGCACTTCATCATGTTGCATAGGTGTAAATGGGCACCATAGAGAATAATATGATTTCTATTGTCATGAGACAAATTGTACTAGTGTGAACAGAGGCTAAAACCTAGCTGCTGGACCAATATCATTAATGATATGATTGAATACAAAGCCCATATATCCTTTCCTCTATACGTGTAAGGATATTCCTACCACCAGGTACTACAAATACCAGCAATGATCAAAAATAATTTTTTTGCAGAACAATATCACAACAATCTGTGTGGACAATTACTACCCATTTAACATCCAATATGAATATCAAAGGAAAGTCAGCCCATTCATGCAGGGCTTCAGACTGTGGCTGGGGATTCCTGCGGCAACCTACGGATTCCTGTAGGTGTGTCCATACAGATTCAGCTGCTTTGTCTGTTCAGGTCAATGACAGGCTGACTGCAGCCGCAGTCCGCATGTAATAGTACAATTGCTTGTGGTTTAGGATGGACGATTGTCCTTTTACAAAGTCTGTAATCATTTTATGATGGTCCCTTGTGAATTTAGCTTAACTCTGATCAAAAAAGCACCAAGTGCTATATTAACAATTGTACAAAAACTATACGTAGTAATATACTGACTCAATAGCCAGAACAGAAAGTGAGAAGAAATCTCCAAAGTGAAGGAATTCCCTGACGGTCATCAGACTCGGCAGAACTAGTGTCCGCATTGGATTTTTCATCTATATGTTTAGATGAAACCCCAAATTTGGGATTTTATTTTACTTTCAGTGACAATGATCACCAGGACAAACAGAGAAGGTGTATCTCTCTAACAGAGACACAGACAAAAATAAAAATCTGGCAGGCGTTTTCATCCCTCTCCACTCCTATCCAAAACTAAAACAAAAAGTTTTGGCTTTAGTTGTACTTTAAGTATTCTTAGTCATGTGTTGTGTTATCAAGAAGCTTATTATTTTTGTACCTGTTACTTTATTCCTGGCATACTATCATCAAGGCCTTAATCTGCGGCCATCTAGCTACAGGGGAACTAATTGTCCCAACATGGTCTGCAGCAGATGGTTAACGGAGCCTAGTTCTTTAAAACGGAACTAAACCAATTATTTTGTTTTTTCCACTAAAAAAATAAGTGTGTGTGCGCGTGTGCATATGTATATGTGTGCGTCTATCCTATCTATCCATCCCACTTTTCCAGCACTGTGATTCTCTGTCGGCGCTGGCACTTCTGAGTTCTCAGTCTTCTTTGGCCATTGGTTGGCAACTGATCATGTAATTCATGGGCATGCAAATAGGACTTGCATCCTCCCCGACAGCTGGCCCATTCACAGTATCCTAGAGATACCGTGAGCAGACTGATGTGTACGCTGTACATAATAAATAAAAAAAATTGAGAGGAAGGAAAAAAGGAGGAACTTCTTTTTTTTTTTTTTCTTCTGGCAGAAGAGGCTTTACATGACTCTTCTGCCAAAAAATCCTACCTCCCCAGTGATTTTTTTTTCACCCTTTATACTACGCTTTTAATTGGACCATTACCCATATCTTTAAAATAACAACAAACACATCTTTAGAAATGTTTAGTACAATCTACAAACGCATACTTCTAGATAATTGCAGGCTTTGTATTCTTTGCATACCTTATTTCTTTTTTTCTTCCTCAGTCTTCTGACGGTGGCCATGTTTACTAAGGGCAGATTACTAGCTCTCCCTTTACTTCCGGGATTTCTGCCACATGTGACCTAGGACATGTGACCATGCACATCATCTCAGGAGAGGAAAATGCCTTTCCCTGAGATCTCATGAGATTACAGATGAGACTTCCCAGCAATGCTCTGCTGATGACAAGGCAATCCCAGTGTGCATTGCTTTAGCAAACTGAAGTCCAAAGCAGGGAGTAAATGCTCTGCAAGCGTAAATATTTCATAATCACAGCATTTTACACCTGACATGTCTGTTGTTAATAATAATTAATCATCATATAGAGGAATGCATTGGTAGGTTTAAATGTTTAAGTGTAAAGGTCCGCTTTAACTTCTGGAGGCACGCAGGTTGCTCACAGCCAGATGTGCAAACAAAAACAATTTAGTGAACAATTTCCAGATTCTATATAAATAAGATATGAGTTTTGATGGCTTTTTCTCCTCTACACACTGCTTTCTGCATTAATGGGATGGTGTGCTCTGTACACACAATTTTTGAATCCTAGCTTGAAAATGCTAGCCTGAAAAGCATAATTTTCTGCAAACATTTACCAAACATTTAAAAAGCTTTGAACAGTTTTCATGAAGCCCACAAGGCGTACTTTAATGCCAGCTTGAGAGTGTTCGATACAGGTCTTAGAGGGGGTGCTGGCTTTCTTTGAATGAGCATTTGGCAAGCACTGCTTGAAACCTGCTGAATGCTTGTTTAGTGATACAGTCGGAGCTCCCACTAAGATTTGTAGTCAACACTTCCAGACTGAACGCTTTCAGAAAGTACAATGGTTTGTAAATGCTCTTAAGACCACAGTTAACAAATGCCCATGTAGACCAATCCTTTAAAATGCTAATGATCTATTTTGTAATCCTATAGTACGGAAGGGGCAGTACAAGTACTGAATGACAAGGCAATACCTCACTGTACTATATTCAATATATATAATCTCGGATAAAAATCTTATCTTTTGAGTCTATTGATTTGTCCACAAAACCCACTGGAGTAACGCCTTCCAACAGCAGCACACACTGCAAATTTTGGTCGGTTCATTAAGAACAGGCACAGTGTGTGGCTTCCTTAATTAAAGGAGAAGTAATAATAATATTATTATTATTCAGGATTTATATAGCGCCAACAGTTTGCGCTCTTCCCATTACTTGGAGCTGGTGTGGGAAACTGCAGCTGTTGCATGCTGGCTCTGTAGATCAAGAGCTGAGTGATTATATGACTGCTGTTTAGTCTCCTCCCAGCAAAGAGTGGTCACTGTCCGTTACTGTTACCCGTGGGGATTCACGCCCTCCCCTCTTCAGTGCTTATTGGAGTGACATACAATGGCGGAGGGACCTTTCCTGGCTGCAGAGTGGCTCTGCGCTGTCAGCATATAGAGAGTAGTGTCCCGCTATACTGTAAGCCGACTTTGGATCACAGAAGTACATTAGTGAATGTACTCTTGTGATCCAAAAGAGAAGTGACGCCAAAACAAAGGATGGAATTCAGTTTCCTTTTATACCTTCATTTTTACAGATGTTATCTGTTGATTTCACTAATCAGTAGGGCCTCCTTCTCAGGGGCAACAATTTGCAGTGCTCTACCTTCTTAAGTAAGTAGGCTATGTCTGCTTACTGTGTGATGTAATTCTCCCAGCTGCTGACATCACAGCAACAGTACCTGTGGGATGGATCAAATCCCTGATGGGCAGCTCCACTATGCTCTGCATGGTCTTGGTATGGGGCCATAACATGTGATGCCCTATGTCAGAAATGAAAAGTGACCACATGACCTATACTAAGGATTAAAGTGTATTTATCCTATTAGTTGGGGTTATCTGGGGGGTTACAACCACTTTAAGGAATCATTTGGATGTACAAGGAATAAATATTATTAGACCCTACTTTTTCTCAACTAGTGTTGATATACAGTAGTTGCCTATGTGTTCCTTAATCTGTCCACCTCAGCCATTATAAGTTGTGTTCTGTTTCCTTTCTAAGGCTTTGATTTATCCTTCGTTGTAAAAGATTGTTTTACCAATACATGCGTGAAGGCATGTTCCTTTGAATACCTAATAATAGGTTGCTTTACCAATAAATGGATGAATGCATTTTCCTTTGAATACCCTATCACTTATGAGAGAAATAGGGAGGGGGTGGTGCAGGATCTTTCTTGGCACATGGTTGTTTGATTGAAGTAAACAAAGCTTTTACAAATAAGGTGAAGCTCAATGAACATTGACTTTGCAAAGTGAGCAGTCTATGTCTCCACAAATCAACTCCGGTGTAGCAGGAGGATTGAAATGCTGTGGAGTAGATATCATAGGGAAGGAAATATGATCACACAACAGGTGTCTTCCAAAGAGGAAGAAGCTAGTTGATGATTAAAGTCTATTCGAACCTTAACAATGAACGTCTTATTTGCTCCCCTTTGGTCTATTAGATGTAACAAAGTGCTTTTATTGGTGTACTTACCGTATATACTCGAGTTTGCAAAGGTGAGGAGGAGGGATTCTGCAGTCTTAACATTTCCTATTCTATGATGACCAAGCTGCTGCTCCATATATACAACACAGTGAGTGCTGTCACCCTATGACAGGAAGTATGGTAACGGTAGGATGACCAGGTGAAAATAAGCTTGGAAATAAAAACGAATGCAGCCACCTCATCTAATGACTGGTGAACTGCAGCATTTTACACCTCCATCCTCTATATAGGGAACAGGGATTGTGTAGTTCACAGAAGATAGCAGGGAAGGCAGATAACATTGTTAGAACAATTTTTAGTGGCCAGGAAGTTACAAAGATACTAAATTCCTATGCAAATCAAGAGGTATTTTTCTGTGCAAAAAATGTACTTCGCTTGGAAAAAGAAAACAAATGCAGCCACCACATTAAAATTACACTAAACGCCGGAGTTAAACCTTCAAAATGTACCTTAACTGTTAGCAAAAATGTAGCTTACTTCTGCATCACTCGGCTGTAGATCCTCAAAACATCTCTGAATTGGTGCTGACACTGGAGGGGGGCTACTTTTGTTCCCCATGGACCCTGTGTGTTTTGTAAAGTAGCCACCCCTCCACTCACTCCTCCGATATGGTAATTTTTTAATACAAATTAGTAAAGTAAACATGAGATTGTAGTCCATCACAGGAGTGAGCTTGGAGCGGTGGCTACTTTACAACACACAGTGATCATGGAGAACAAAAGTAGCCACCCTCCAGGAGGAAGGACAGTGTCGGCACCAATTCAGAGATGTTATACAAATAAGGTGCAATTTTTGTTAATAGGGTACTTGAATTCCTTTTTAAAAGTTTAACTTCTGAGTTTAGTGCCTTTTTTAAAGGAGTCATATGTGTTGCAATATATTACATATTTGTTCTTGGGTTTAGAAATAATTTTATGCATATATATGCAAGAAAGTTAGGCATTGCATTGTCATATTCTCTGTGTACTGTAAGAGACATTTGCTAAAAGTAGTTTGATACTATTCAGCAACTAGTAGTTGTTGAGACAATGATGCATATTTTATAAATTGCGTGTCGAATACAATGTATCTTGTGAACTGTGGATAACACTCTACACAAGTGAGAGTGAATACTATTTATGAACAGTCTATTGAAAATAAATACTGTATTTATTGTTTGCCTCTTATAACAACTAGACACCTACAATTAAAAGCATTAAATGCTCCATAGCTCAGTTATAATACTGCAGCCAGTGGCGTAACAATCGCCATAGTGACCAAGGCGGCCGATGTAGTGGCATAAGTAGCAAACACGGGGCCCCATACAAAATTTTGCAATGGGGCCCTGTGATTTCTAGTTACGCCCCTGACTGCAGCCAAAACAATTCACCAACATGGGAGGAAATAAACCTTCCAATATCTAAAACATTAAAGCAGAACTACAACCTGCTATCCCTAACCACCAAGACAGTTGCCATCTTAGCCTCTGTTTGGATTGCAGTTGGCATGGTGTTGCACATGTGATCAGCTATGACATCAGCCATTTGAGCCAATAAGCATACTCTGATCCCTGGCAGTTGTATTGCCTTAAAAGTAACGGTTTTAGGAGGCAATACATTGATATGTAATGATCTTCTTTAAGTGGTGTGTCCAACAAAAACATCTGCATGGCTTGGCTTGACTGGATTTCATAAAGCCTCTAGTGCTGCCAACTTTTAAGTCTACAGATTTTTTTTTCTTTTATATATTTCACACAGTGCCTGCCTTACGGTGTCACTGTCTTGCATTTAGGGATGTTGCTAGACTCTAGCACCCAGGGCATGTGCCTCAGTTCTTCTACTGAGTGACCTGCATAATCCAGTTTGTAATATTGTGTAATTTATAAGGGATGCACCGATACTAGTATCGGTGCCAATACCGAGTATTTGGGCGAGTACTCTTACTTGTCCAAATGCTCGGATACTTACCTCTGATTCCGGAACTTCCGGTCAGTGGGAGATTTTCCTCTGTCAGGGGGGTACGCCTGGGCCGTGAGTGGAACCCCTTGGCAGTGGCGGCAAGCCAAAGTCCGAGGTCGTGGTGCACAGGGAAAATCCAAGAAGAATAGTCAGGTCCAATCCGGGTCGAGGCAGGCAGCAACTTTCAGTAACGGAAGGGTAAGCCAAAGGGTCGGTAATCAGGAGTCCAAGCAGAGGTTCAGGAATAAAGACAGGTTCAAGGCACAGGGAGCTGGGAGATCACACCATAGGGATAGAATAACTCAGCAATGAGCCAGGGCTCTGACTGGGTTTTTATACTCAGTGGAGGATTGAGACCACTCCCCAGCTACCGAGGCAACCAGATAGCCTCTCCATCAGGAGCCAATGGTGAGAGAGGGGCAGAGGGTGTGTGCTGGGAACCTCCCCCAGCAAGGATCACACCTGACACCAGTAGCAGGTGCACTACGCGCACGTCCCCGTGCCTGCGCGCGCAGCCTGTCCACCGTGCACTTGTCGCGCATGCGTACCCGCAATCCTGGTACCAGGGGTTCTGCAAGGAAGGGGAACCCGTGCCCCCCGCCGCACATGGCCACCCCGAGGAGAGGTAAGCCCCCTAGTACCCTGACATCCTCTGACCGGCAGTGCCAAGGGATCATGGAGCCGGCTTAATTTCTGATCAGGAAGCCGGGTGGTGGGTTATGATGGGCTGCCCGGCTTCCTGATTGGCTAGGAAGCTGGCTTCATTAGTTGCTAGGCAGCCTGGCTTCCGAATAGCACCTCATGACCTGCCCAGCTTCCAGATTGGTCAGGAAGCCTGGCAGCCTCGGCAAGTGAAGCTGGTGTTCTTTCGATAGAGCACTGGCTTCCCAGTCAATCAGGAAGCGAGGCGACAGGTCATGATCCACTGCCAACTTCCTGTTAATTGGGGCACACGGCATCTGTATGCAAAAAAAGTTTAGGATCAATTCGGATTTCTTCTTTTTTTTTCATTTTTCGGATTTGGTTCATTATTTGATTTGGTTCATTATTCAGATTTTGTATCTGTCAAATTTTCATGTTGAAACAAAGTCACATGACCGTTCCTGTAATTCAACCCCCAGCAGCCAAAAAAATCTGATTGGCCGGAGAACAGTCACATGTCCGATAAAGTTTTTGTTTTTAGCGAAATTTGGATGGATACAAATTTTCGTTAAAAGGACATTTTGGATTTGTTCGCATTCCGCTCAAATTCAGAAATTCGGATGCATATGAATATACATTCAGAACAGAATGAAATGTACATGTCCACTGATAAACAATTATAAATGTATAGGCCCATATTCACCCTTTAGAATAAGCATATTCAGGGCATTTTGGAGTGTGTTTTTTTTTTTTGTGTGTGTTTTTGAAAAAATGGAAAGTTAGTAGGAGGAGTCTGTTTAGGCACAAAGTTTAGCCAAAAGCATCTTACGTGCATTTCTCAGAAACTTCTATTGAAGTCTATAGGGCAAACAATGTGATTCTGCCAGAAAAGCGCATGTACTTCTTTGAACTACAAGCAACAGGTGACCCAACACTCAAGTGTAAACAGGTACCATTAAAATAATGGGATTCTTTATGTTGAGCATCTGGAAAAAGATGGCAAAATGCTCAGGTGTCATTGGAGGATTAAAAATAAAGGTTTTTCAAGTTTGTCTGGCTGGAAATACAGTGCTGAAGGTCTTGGGAGAAACTGCATGCAAAAGACATAGTTGCATATGTGGTCAGGTTGAAAAAAAGACATATGCCCAGGGCTTTCCATACACTATTTGCCTCCCGAGGACTGAGGGGGTGCTGTAAGTGAATGGTTATTCTAGGTGGGGGATGATTTGATGCGGTCAGTAAATTGTCATTCTGGGGGGTGGTCCGCCAGCGTATGCTCCTTACATTTGGGTCCAGCAGCTCTGTCCGATGTCCCTCGCATCTCACTGATGACACTGGTTGCCAGGAGCTCAAGCAACTGGTGATGTCGGTGAGCTGGACGGGAAGCCGGACAGAGCATCCCAGGTTGCCGAAAGCTTTTGGCAACCTGGGACGCTGTGACCACCCCTCCAATGAGATGCCATCTGAGCCTGTTATTATATGGACGGCCCTGCATATACCCAATAAAGTGTTGTTAAACCAGCAGTTACTACTTTTGTATACCAGTTTTTTCTTAAGCATTGGTTTGCTTTCAATTCCTGGTCTCCAAATGCCTCCTTTCATGTCCCGTTATCAGGTGGCTCCAACCTTGCTTGTGTGCTCCCAGCATGGTTTCTCTACTGTGCATTCAAACATACAGTCCTGACCCCAGGCCCCTACCCTCTTCTACCTCCTCCAAGCGAGTAACTCACAGCAGCTTGAGCCTGCACTGTGACTGGTGCACTGTGCATGCGAAGGGCACAGGGCACGCTTCCCTACCTGGAAAGTCTGGGAAATCGGTGTTGTGGGACCTGGAACCGTGGTGGTGAAAAGTAAAGAATGTGAGTGTTTCACACATTGAGTGACACAGTGAGTGGTTAATAATTATTTTTTTTTTTTTTTTTTAGAAATCCTATATTTAAAAAGTGGATAGTTTAGTACTACTTTTAAGTTCAGCCAGAGATCAATCATTTAAAATAAGAACAAATGGCTTCCTCGGAACCATACATGTGCAGCTGATACAGGCAATGGCGAAAACCTCTATAAAATGTGGTTAAATTTGATCTAAATTTTTTTACTGATATCCCCCGGGCCATCGCATACTCCTTGGATCAGCGATCTACATTTCGCTTAGCGGGTTGGAAAAGTTATCTAATATTTCTTGGCATAGAGGGCATTATTACAGCCTCAGTGCTGAGATCCTAAAAACTCCTACTAAACCTCTATATTCAATCATGGCAGATGGCAAGCTTTCTATAAAGAGCAAAGCAATTTGCAAGTAAGTGCATTGCAATATTTTTTTCAGTTTGTTTAAAGTAGATCTAAGGGTTGACTGTATGGCATTTAGGGGCTTGGGTATAAAGCAGTGAATGTGACTTTAACCAAACATTCACTGGAGGTGAGTCAATTGCTGTCATTCCAAATGTGCACCAGATTCACCTCCAATGAATGTTTGGTGAATGTCAGCTTAACTGTTTTTTATTTAAAAAAAAATATAAATGTTTTCCCCTAATGTGCTAAAACCCTATCATAAACGGTTGCTTTGAGTTTATTTATTTTTTTAAAATCTTTTCTTATATCTCAGCACTGCTGATCTTCTCAAGCCTATTTTAGCCATTTGATGTCTACATGTAGGGCTGCAGCTAACGATTATTTTCATAATCGATTAGTTAGCCGATTATTAAGTTCGATTAATCGGATTTAAAAAAAAAAGGCTCCAGTGATGGACTACTAGTTTGTATTGAGATTGTAGTCCACGGGAGTAAGCTTGGAGTGGTGGAAGTTAAAAAGTGTGGTGTGCAATATAGTACATTATACAGCGGCGCAGTGCAGAAAACCAGCAGCTATAGAGGAATACAGCAAATCGCAGCAATAGTAATTATACTATAATGTATTATTGCTGGGATCTGATGTATTCCTCTATAGCTGCTGGTATTGGAGAGGACGGGTATGATGCAGGAATAGGGAGGACGGGTATGATGCAGGAATAGGGAGGACGGGTATGATGCAGGAATAGGGAGGACGGGTATGATGCAGGAATAGGGAGGACGGGTATGATGCAGGAATAGGGAGGACGGGTATGATGCAGGAATAGGGAGGACGGGTATAATGCAGGAATAGGGAGGACGGGTAAGATGGTGGAATGGGGTGCAGAGGACGGGTTTGATGATGGAATGGAGTGCAGAGGACGGGTATGATGATGGAATGGAGAGGACGGGTATGATGCAGGAATAGGGAGGACGGGTATGAGGCAGGAATAGGGAGGACGGGTATGAGGCAGGAATAGGGAGGACGGGTATGAGGCAGGAATAGGGAGGACGGGTATGAGGCAGGAATAGGGAGGACGGGTATGAGGCAGGAATAGGGAGGACGGGTATGAGGCAGGAATAGGGAGGACGGGTATGAGGCAGGAATAGGGAGGACGGGTATGAGGCAGGAATAGGGAGGACGGGTATGAGGCAGGAATAGGGAGGACGGGTATGAGGCAGGAATAGGGAGGACGGGTATGAGGCAGGAATAGGGAGGACGGGTATGAGGCAGGAATAGGGAGGACGGGTATGAGGCAGGAATAGGGAGGACGGGTATGAGGCAGGAATAGGGAGGACGGGTATGAGGCAGGAATAGGGAGGACGGGTAAGATGGTGGAATGGGGTGCAGGGAAGGAGAGGACGGGTATGATGGTGGAATGGGGTGCAGGGATGGTGGGATGGGGTGCAGAGGACGGGTATGATAATGGAGTGCAGGGATGGAGAGGATAGGTATGATGGAATGGAGAGGATGGGTATGATGGTGGGATGGGTTGCAGAGGACGGGTATGATGGTGGGATGGGTGCAGAGGACGGGTATGATGGTGGAATGGGGTGCAGGGATGGAGAGGATGGGTATGATGGTGGAATGGGGTGCAGAGGATGGGAATAATGGTGGATTGGGGTGCAGGGATGGGTATAATGGTGGATTGGGGTGCAGAGGATGGGTATGATGGGTTGGGGTGCACAGTGTTGGGTCCCAGGCCTTCGGGGAGGGGGGGGGAGGTCGGGGCACTTACTGTCTGAACATTCCCTCCATGTCTTCTGCTGAAAGGTTTAGCCTGGATGCCGTCTCGTCCCCAGCCATA
>NW_017306845.1:872883-878124 GCF_000935625.1 Nanorana parkeri | reverse complement strand
CCCAGCCATAAGTTTTAGCCTGGATGCCGTCTCGTCCCCCGGCTGACACCTGTCGCGCTCACATCCCCGGCACCCGTCATGTGATCGGCCCGGCTAGATGTGAGGAGCGCCGGGAGGGGAGCTGGGCTGCCGCGGCGTGCGCGTTCGGTGGGTGTGGCATGCACTGCGTGCGGGGCTTGAGTGTGGAGCTGCGAACAGGCAAGGTAATAGCCGAATAATCGACGATCGAAAACGTATTCGTTTTCGATCGTCGATTTTAATAGACTAAATCGAATCGTTGTTGCAGCTCTATCTACATGCATTGGATTCACATTATTGACCTGGATCAGCTTCCTGATGGTGACAATGGTGGACCATGCAAACCCAATGTGTGTTGGCATGGCCACTTGTAGCCTCAACATGGGGCTTTTGTGACAGGGTGACCATGCAGGGGCATAATAGGGTGACGAATGTCACCCCATAACGAGAATTAGCTGTACAAGGACAATGGCAGGATCATCGGGTATTATTTTATTGAAGGCTGCCAATTTGAGAAGATTGAAGCAACCTTTGAAATGAAATGGCTTATATGTGATTTTTAGTGATTGGGTTTCGATCTTAATATCTACTAAATATGCTCGCAGATGGATTGTCTAGTCTGTACAAATAACACAATTTATGTGTTCTTATTACAATTATCTGGCTACTGAATTAAATGATTCATTAATGATACACATGATGGAAATAATCAACAGAGTGAGTCCTGATAGGCTGCTGTGGGCTCACGTGTTTATTAATTTTCACTCCTCACATAAAACTAATCCAGGCAAATCAGATTCTCAGCACAACCCTTCAATCCCAGCCAATCCCAGCCATTTCTGTGCTATCTTAGTTGGCTTAATATTGAGTACCCATACCTTCCTAAATTTTATTTGGCAGTGGAAGGAAATTTCTCTATATGCTCATCCTAACAAGATCTCTGCACTGGAACCAAAAAGACATTTGACTAACGCTTCAAACATCTTCAACCTGGCTTGGCAGTAAAATAACACTTTAAAGTCCACCTGGTCTTGAAGGGCTCTTTCGTACTGGCGATTAGACTGCTGCATTCAGAAATAGTTAATTCCCACATCTAAATGCAATAGCACTGATATGGCCGCATACACACTGGATGGTTTCCAACACTGTGAACTGGTCAGAGGCCTTAACTGCATGTAAGCACTGGTATGAGTGGTCACATGCGAACAGCTGTGGTGCAGGCCACTAATTTTGTACAGGGTACAAATCTAGCTATATGACTGCTGGCAGTGGCTTTTCTGACACTACATGTGCATAAATGTTCTGGCAGCTGGTTGAGAAGCTGATTGCCTATATGAATGAACCTTAAAGCCCACCTCAATGGATAAACTCCTACATTTGATAATTGACAGCACAGGCTGTCATGTTGAACTGTTCCTGTATCTGTGTGTCCTTCCAGTTCTCCCCACAGGAGCCCTCAATTCTCTCCAGTTCCTGGTAGTGATGTAAACTTTGCTACCATGCATCATGTGGAGCCTGGGGTTGGATGTGCAAATAGTGATGTTGGAAAATTTACATTTCTAAAGACACTTTAGTAGGCTGTCAGTCCACACAAGAGGAGGGCATGGTAGCAGGAAAACTATGAGCTGACCAGAAAAGATTAAGGGAATGTGTTACACAGCAAAACATTGTTGTAAACTCTGTTGGAAGTAGCAAGCTTAGGTAGCCTGCCAACTCTTGTACTGCAAACTAAAGCTGGATTAAACCTACTGGGTCACTGCCCTGGATCTGTCCTGGATCTAGTGTGTGCTACCTGTCAAGGCATGAAATTGCTCATGCCTGGGTCCAAGCCCTGGTGGAGGGGTGCTTACATTTTCCTTAGTCCAGGAACCGGATATCTCCAGAGCATAGCTAAAGGTATGTACCATGCATCAGCAGTTTTATATTTTTATGGTAAAGTATTTATTTTAGGGCTGGTAATGATTCAAATTTTCGTGTTCGATTAATCAAAATGTTTTTAAATTGATCGATTTAATTATAATTGATGTCAGCGGACTCCTCCCCCCTTCCCTTCATTAGCCAATGGAGCCACTTGGGGAGGAGTCCGGTGACGTCGATGTCCGTGACGTCACTCGATCTCCGACGGAAGGCCCGGAAGCCGGCGGAGAGGTGTGTACCGATCAAAGTATTTTAATCGATCAAAAAAATTGACGATTAATCGAGGGAATTAACCGTTAATTTCCACAGCCCTAATTTATTTCAAAAAATATTTACTTTAAAGGATATTAAAAACTAAAAATATGTATTTCTATCATTTAAATGTCATTCGTTCTATCTCGCTCCTATATCGATCTAGAAGTTTGTAAACATACTTATTGAAGATGCCCATATGATGTACTACTTCAATGCACTGACAAAATGTCGCTCAGTCCTGTGAATATGCACGGCCTTCTGAACTACAACTCAACATCTGAACAATGTAACATTATCATTGCTTACTGGAAACAATGCATGATGGGATATGTAGCCTTGAGAAATCAAGATTGCATTACATCAGGCAGCAGGGGCAGAAATGCAAAGCACACTAGGAATCTAGGAAGTTGATGAAAGTGTTGGGCAGATGGAAGGCAGCAATACTACATAAAAGGGATTTTTTCAAGTAAGCTTTGATTGCATTAGCAAAAACAAGTCTAGCATGGATTCCTATTACAATGCTAATGTTCTAACGGGGTTGTATATGCCGGGACTTTACAACTCCTTTTATGCAAAACTTTTTGGATAAAATAATTTTAAGTAATGGCTAATCTATATGTTTTGCTAAATCTATGTGAAATAAAGAGTAATGTTTGCTAATGTGCCCTCTAGTGAATAGAAAA
This sequence comes from Nanorana parkeri, assembly GCF_000935625.1. NCBI lineage: Eukaryota > Metazoa > Chordata > Amphibia > Anura > Dicroglossidae > Nanorana > Nanorana parkeri. Next base: position 875,251 of record NW_017306845.1, on the reverse strand, counting down.
TTTGCCTATAAACTGTTTAATCTTAAGTTTGAATCCTGGTCCACAGCAATGAAAACAAATTAACATTTTATGTTCTTTCAGTGTGGCATACTGAAATGTTAATGCTTCTCGGAGATGCTAAATTAGGTTTCAAGGTTGCTGCATAAACTTACCAAATTTTAATTTTTCTAGTTTAATTGAAAATACCTTTTTTTTTTTTTTTCCCCCGAAATTGTGGTGTTTTTGATAACTGTGAGGAATGGGTTTTGTGGTCCACAGTACAAGCAGATGTCTTCCCTCTGTTTTGAAGGAAACTTGTCCTGTGGGAGCTATTGGACTTTGCTGTGTTCTTCTTCTTATGAGTTCTTCTTATGAAAACATTGCCTGCCTGGCTGTAATTCTGATAAATGCCTTTTGTCAATATTCAAAGAGCTGGAGCAATTATGCAGATCAGCAGTCCTTCCTTCACTTGCTCCATACTTTTTCTGGGTCAGTGATGCTAATTAGTGAAGAAAGAAGGTCCGATAGATGACTGCCAAGCATTGAGGTCACCTGTGAGAGTCCCCATGTTTCGTTCTGCAAAGTTTATATGAAAAAATTAAATAATCAAACACTACTTGTTGGATATTGTAAAGGTACTTTAGTTGCAGATGGTGAGTAGGAACAGTTTTTTTATTTCTCACTTTTTTTTTAATGGTAGAACTACCTGTACAGTTAGGCAACATTACTTGGGGTTACTTAGATTTCTTGTGATGGCAGCCCGAGCTCCTATACCTAGACTGTGGAAATCACCACAGATACCTGCAATTAAAGATTGGATAATAGAAGTAAATGATCTAATGCGCATGGAAGAACTTTCTGCTAAGCTTAATGAGGCCACTCCGGTCTATGAAACAATATAGGACACATGGAGGGAATTTCTAGCGTCACCCAGCATATGTGTATTCCTTGAAAAAGAAAATTAAATTAAATAGGTATCCGCCTTCTACAGTGTCACTCATTTTTATTTTTATTTTTCGTATTGTTTTGGTTTGTGTTGTCTTGTATCCTATTTTATTAGTAGTTTGTTATTAAGTATAAAAAGCACATAGCTCCTAGATTTAGACCAGTGGGACTTAAAAAGAGCTCTCCGCTTCTATCTCCGAGAGATGGCATACAATATCTCTCGCATTCAAATGTTTATGTACACTTATCGATGCACTGTCGGAGGGGTGCTAATGTAAGTATAAAAGGATATGATTAGAACAGATAAATAATGAAAGATTGGGAGGGGGAAACAAAGCTGGATATAGCTTGTGTATGATATACATAGGATTTTTTTTATGGATGTAAGGCAAAGTATAATTGGAATTAAAATAAAATACATATGATTTAAAAATACTTTATCACTTTAAGAGATGCTGTTGCCCCATACTGCCTCATTATAGGGATGGCCCTGTTGCCTCCAGTACACAGAAGAGGTAAGCCTGGAGCATCACATGGCTGCAGGTTTAGATGAGTATAAGGAGAATTTGGATGTATATTTTTTTTTTCTATGCCAGTGAATAGTTAGAGGGCGACATGCAGAGTGATGAGATGGGCTACTTAGCAGTTGTTTAGCAATGGGAGCCCCCATATTTTTCTCACTACAAGTTTTCTTTTAGGGCAGAGGGAAATTTTGGGGAAACTACTCCAGGATTCATTGCTGACATTGTTGCCAAAAAATATTGTTGAAACATGGTGAATGATGTAGATCGTGCGTGTTGCTGGCAAATCCATAGGAGTTTTTAAAGTGTATGTCTCTATAATACACACCCTTATAGATTTCTCTCATTCAGTCCCTGCAGGCTGAACATGAGAAAATCACTCCACTTCCCCCAATAATGCTGTTTAGGAAATCTCCCTGCCGGCTAATGTGTTCAGACAGCTGCCACCTTAACTGTGGCTGCATCTGACTACTTTGAATCTTTTAATCAAAGTTTGTCCAGTCATGTGTGGCCCTGTCGGCACCACTCAGCTCAACAAATATCAGTAAAAAAATTGGAGGAGCCGTTTTTACAATTTTTGTCCACACAGTAATGTTATCTAGTCATGCAGCCACTGTTCCAGTATTCAGACAGTTACGAGATTTGGCCAAGCTTTAATCCGTGTATGGCAAGCCCTACTGTAGTGAGCGGACAACATTGCTTCTGCTGCACTGATATCCCAAGCAGAGTTGTCAGCTCTCCTTGCTGGAATACAAAACACCTCCACATTGCCTCTTTTCCATAACATGGGGGTGGTGGTCATCTGTAGCCCAGCAGGGAAGAACTTGGGCAGGGCTGATAAAATTGCTTAGGATTTCAGTGCAGCAGAGGGATTGATGTGTTGTATCTTTCTGCATTTGCAATGTTTTTAAAGGAACAAAAAC
>NW_017306845.1:865049-872004 GCF_000935625.1 Nanorana parkeri | reverse complement strand
GGGGGGGAAATGTACATGAATTGCAGAGATGTACTGATTTTTTTCTTCTTTTGTTAATATTAAAGCTTTACGCAAAGTTAATCAAATTCCTTTCCCTATAATAAAGTAATAACTGAGCAAATTCATCCATTGTGATCCAATACTTACAATTTACTTTCTGCGTATGAACATTTCATAGAACGACCACATAGGTGTTTGCGGTATTTTTAACATCGATGTAAATGGGAATTTTGTTCACATTCCTTTTCTGCTGTGAAGCAAATGACAATATCTAGTAACCCATAACAAATCCCAAACATCTCTTTCTATCTTTTCCCTTTCCTCAACTAGAAGGTGATATCTGGCCACTCTAAGTTTTTACACATTTCTTTTTGTATTGCCCTATTAAATAAAACCTCCTATTGGAGCGGACAAGAATCGCAGAAAAAGTTATTTTTACCAAATCTTGGTAATCTTATTCACTCCCTTTTGGCCTGGTAAATGTACCATTAAAATAGTTAAAATAGTTTCAATGTATCTGTTCAATAATTGAAAATACCTGTTTATCATTTTAGAAATCCAGAGCTGTCCTCTTATGCTCACATCCTGTGTTATCTCAAGGAGAGTAATTTGTCTGCGCAGTTGTTATGTTGTGGCAAATAGAATCTGAATAGTTTAGCAAAAGACAGTAGTGCAGCACTGACACCACACAGTTTACAAAATGACCAGGAGCCAAGTGCATTTCTGTCTGGGGAACAGGCATCTTTCTGTACTTGTACGGTCTTTGAAGGGATTAAACTGGACTAAATGTGCATGTATTGCAGAGATGTACATATGTTTGTTTTTTTGTTTTTGCCCTGACAATAGTGCTAATAATATAAGAATTAAAGTAGTATGGAAACTCTTGAATATTTTTTCATGAATTAAATCATTTTCGAAAGAGCTGGCTACATCTCTTTCAGCTCAGCTTCCTTGAACTTCCTGTCTAGAACAAGGGAGAGGACATTCTCTAGCAGCTGTCCATCTACTAACTTGGAGGAGGGCAAGGGGAGTGTCTTTCTTGCTGTGTCTGTGAAGACACACACAGCTTGCAAGTTACTCGCACACCCAGGGATGGCTCCACAGGACCCTGCAAGGGAAAGGAGCCATTCTATAACAGGATATTGGGACTAGTGCTCAGGAGACCAGCTGATTCTGCAGGAAACTAAAACATTTAAACATCAAGAAGCAGCATCCATTGTAAGTGATTTAATCAGCATTTGAAATGGCTTAAAAACCTTTTGACTTTTAACATCACTTTAAGTACTTCCTAAATTCATTGTCCGCTCTCTTAACCGCAAAAGCAGTTATAATTATACATTCTTCTTTTAGAATTCCAGTCTGCAGTGCTGAAGTTCATAATGTAGCCAATTACAAACTCTGAACATATACTTTAAGAATGGTACATGCTGATCATTAGAATATATTAGAATATATTTCTCAGCTTGGCACAAATGGGCCATTAGAACAAAATGCAAATCATTAGTCTTGGTGAAGGTGACCATGTGTCACGGTGGGGAGGTGGAATTGCCCTTGTAGCTGGTAATAGATGAAGATATATACTGCTTTTCCATTACTTTCTGCTTTGACATTAAAACATAGGTTATTGCAGTACACATAAGAACTGCTTTGTATTTACAAGCTGGTGTTCTCCTTTCCTGTTTTTATTTCAAGGTAAGCAAAGAACGGCTTCTCTTCTGTGCTGCCTACACACAATACTTTGTTCTACCCTATGGCAGACAAAGGCATTCCATGGGCCACTACAGCATTTTATAGAAACTGTTTGTAAGCCACTCAAGGTAGCATAGTAGTGATATCTGAAAATGGATTGAAATGTTCTCAGCTTGTCTCTTGATTTCCTAATGTAGGGTAAATAAAGGATCTTGTGTATGAAAGAACTGGATCTTGCAACTTGCCCCAACTCATTTTCCCTGATGTATCAGGCAAAGTTCCATGGCATCATACATGTGTGGAAAAGGCAAGAACAGCCCCCACTACTGTAAATGGGTAGGAAAGCTGGTTCATATATAGTATGTACCCAAAAAATTACTTACAATGTCCAATGTAGAGGCAAAAAAGCAATTTGCTCTGGGACCACCTAGTTATTTCACTGATCTGGTGATGGATTCTAGATAATGCATATTTCTCTAACATATTCTTTCTGCTATATCCTACAGGTTTAAAAAAACACATCTATTTGGGCAATGCAAGGAGACATAAGAAATGTAAACCAATATATTTTCATCAGTTTAGATTACAACAGTAAAAGATTAATGAAAATTAGGATTAAAGAAAAGATGGTTTACTAAACATTTCTGTTAAACGAGGCCAATGGACCTAATGCATACAATAGTAATACACTTGACTCGGCAACCACCGACACACAGAAGGGATCCTTTAAAATCACTAGTGCTTTATTTTACCTTTGTATATAAAAAACCAGCAAGCAACAAAAATTGCTGATGCGTTTTAGTGCCATTTTTTTCCCCTTTCTTGGTAATTTTTGTTTGATATGCTGAAATAAACTTAAGTACTAGTGATTTTATAAGAGAGCTAAAGCCAAACCTTTTTTGGCTTTAGTTCTTTTTTGGGTCAAAGAAGTACATTTACGAATTTACTTCTGTGGCCCAAACTCCGCATATAGCGGGCTACTGCAATTTGCTGACAGCACAGAGCCTCACTGCAGCCGGCAAAGATCTCCCAAATATTGTCAGGATCCTCCCTGCTGCCTGATTGACAGCTGTCTCTGCCTCTCCTGAGCCAGCTGTGCATGGTCCCTGCCTTGACCCTCTCCAATGAGTGCTGGAGGGATGGAGAGGGGAGGGTGGAATCCCTGTAGGGAGCGATGACTGACGGTCACCGTTCTCTGCAGGGAGACGACTGTAAGCTGAGTGATCAGTGGTTCGTGTTCGTTCAGCTCTCGATCTATAGAGCCGGCATGTGACTCCTACAGTGTCGCACGCCAACTTTAAGTATTGAGAAGAGTATGTTTTACTCTCCCCAATACTTCTCCTTTTTAAATGATCCCTTACACGTGCTGGTGTTTGCTGAGTCTGGATAACAAGGGGGGCTTGAAAGGAACCCCCACTGAGCACTGACGTCTCTTTGCCATGCACTGGACACAAGGAGGTAGAACTGTTTTGCTTATGTGGATTAGTAATACGATCTTACCTGGGCTTTGCTCATCCAAGACAATTCAGAATCCCTTGTTTGGGTAGTATGTAGCAGAACAGAGCGGTACACCTAGTAGAAAACTGAGATTAACAGAAGTGTCACATTAAAACCAGATATTGCACCATAACCGGAAAACACAAAGATTATGCTTGGAAGATACTGTTCTTCAGAGATCAGAAGACCTCCTATATTACTTGCTAAGTAATATAATCAACCGCAAGCTAGGAGCCCATATCTGATGGGGCCCAATCATGAAGGGCATTGTAATTTTTCTTGGACATCCCTCTTAACAAACTGCCTGTTAGGGAGTAGATGGCGAATCTACTTAAAGCAGGGGTGGGCAGCTCCAACCCTCCAGGTGTGCTTTGACTACAAATCCCAACATGCCTCTGTCGTAGGGAGTCATGCCTGTAACGGTGTCATGCAATGCCTCATGGGATTTGTAGTTCCACAACAGCTTGGGGGCTGGAGTTGCCCACCCCTGACTTAAGTGGTTAGGGAAGCTAACCTACAAGAACTAAGAAAAAAAAACCAAAAAACAAATACTATATATTTTTTTCTAAAATGTTCATGTATTGGAGATCTGCCCCATTGAATAGCCAGTGAAAAGATGTAAGCACTTGGAAGAAAATCCCATATTACATGTCTGAACAGCTGTTAGGAGAATATTAACTTCAGCGTTTTGAAAGAGTGCAATAGTGTGTTCACAGTATTTTTTTAAAATGTGCTCGTCTCATATTTGCTAAAGCTGACCTACAAGAGCTGTAATTATTTCCATTAACCTATGTGTCTCTCCGTTACATCTGCTGCAGTGGATTCTGACTGCTCTTTTACAGCTGACCCTTATAAATACAGCCATAGGCATGGCAGAGATGTAAAATGACATTGTGCTGTAACAGTCAAATGCCCCTACTGCATAAATGAGTCTCAGGCTAATGGGAGTTTGAGTGGCAGAAGAGTATGACCATATTGTGAGAATGTATAAAAACATACAGATCGCCCTTGTTGCAGAGTTTAAGTTATGGATCTTTTGGATACCTTTTTTTTTTTTTTTTTAAGTTCTTTGTCCAACCTAATCTTACTTTGATGACATTCACATGAATTTATGCTAGCATAATGTAGCACTACAGCAGTTAATTATATGTCAGTTGAATATAAGAATTGCATTTGAATAAAGGCTTACATTCATGGCCGCTTTTATCATAACCTGAGCTAAATATTGTCTTGCAGACTGCATCATTAAGGGACACAATCAGAGATGGTTCTGTGCCATTCAATTGTGCAAAACCTCTATGGGTTACTAAAGTTCTAATGGGTCTGTTGTCAGAGTACAATAAATGACTGGACCAAATCTGTTTCAGCACAAAGCATTACAAGAAACAATAGTTAAAGATCTATAACGTTCAGAATTAGGGTTTGTATATGCCTAAAATATTGACTAGAAATGTGAAGACATTAGTCATATTAAGTATATCTATCTATATTTTTACTGTGTAATTTTACTTGTACTAATCCAGTAAGAACGGTAGATAAAGATGCCCATACACATGCGAATAAACAGTAAAGCCAACATTTTTTTCTTTTTCGTTTTTGGATAAAGTAGGGAATGGTTAATACCCTTTTTTTTTTTCTTTTAATTTTTTTGGGCCATTTACAGAGATTTTCATTTAATTCCTGTCCATTTAAACCCAGCACCATGTGAGAAGAAATCTCACCAAAGTGGGGGAGATACCCCTCCTTAGACAGTTGTTGCTGTAACATGTTTTCTTGTGGGATGATTTCCCACCCATTCCTGTTGCGGTGGCAACATAAAATTTTGGCATTTCTTCACTTTCACCTTGGTGATCATTTTTAACAAATAGAGAAGATGAATCTCCCTAGTGGGGACATATTGCACATGACAACCTAACAGGAGGTACTACCCTTTCCCTACTCAGTGGGAAAGCACAGATCCACAAAATGAATAAAATGTTAACCTCGAAAATGCTTGTAGGAAGGAGAATACTGAGAGTCATGGGTATTCAGCTATGCGGCTGTAGACACAATCGCATGTAAGGGAGTGCATTACTATTTTTTTTTTTTATTATATATATCGTTTTTAATCACTAAAGCCTATCTAAACCCAAAAGCAATACTTTAAATGTAGCCACCACATTTAGGGATTGGTAAGATGCAATATATTAGTTTTCTTTTTTTCCTTTTTTTCCCTTTTATGTTCACCTGGTAAACTGGCCAGTAACACACTTCCTCTTTAAGGGTGCCTCCACTCTTTGGAGGAGCAACAGAGCCATCCTTGGACAGCAGCATTGTCAACATGTGGGAAAGTTAGTGTTCAATGTACAAGCAGATTTAGATGGAGTTGACTAACAAATTAAATACAAACTCCATCCAACACTTTAACCAGTTACAGCAACTGTAATTTTCCTTTTGAGATAAAGGTTTTAAATAAATTAATAAAAGCTGACCGTTCTAAGCACCCCGTTTGGTGTTAAATGGATCGTTTCAATCCTCTAGCTTTCACTTTTGCTAAACCGCTTGGTCTGTTAAAGGAAGTTGCAAAAATAGCATTTGCTGGCTGGATCTTCTGGTGAAGTTACAATATATAAAAATTTTGGTTTTGGGTTTAGATACACTTTGAAGGTTTATGGAAGTTGTGTTGATAGTATAGTATTTTTTTTAAAACTTTTACTGACGTGGCTAGCTTCTATTTTTTAAACCAGCAGTGATAAAACTCACAATACAAACTTAATTTTTTTCTAAAATGTCCCAAAAGCATTGGGCTGATTACTAAAATATTACTAAATTGTATGAATATTTCCAATAGCGTCAAAAGCAAATTATGTTAATTTTAAATACCTAGTCATGTGCAGATGCTTTTCACAACTGTATAACTAAAAAATGTCACTATTTTCTGAGTGAAGATCCTGAACTCCTTTTGATTTAAATGTGCATATGGTTACCTGTAGGGAAAACCTAATATCAAAATATTTGACCAATTCAAATATGCCATACATAGCCAACTTTATCCCTACCTCCTGAGACTCTATTGGTCTTTTAATGGGATTGGAGACCATTGACATGTAGAGATACTCGGAAAAGGATAAGACCAGTCTTGACTTTTAGGCTTCGGTCTGATACTCATGTGGCAAGAACCTATGGATTCCTGAGACAGGAAACAAAACCTTACTGACCTCCTGTAGCTGCATGCATTGGGGAGTAATTCCTCCTTATGAATTAGTTGTGATAATGAATCTTAAGTTCGGATAATGATAAAGCCCGTGGGTAAAGACTGCAGAGCTTCACCAAATGAAATGGTAGAAGGAACGCAATAATCTGCTAGTAATCATGAAATAAAACTCCCTTTCAAACATAAGTATGACAAAGCTGTGCATCTTCTTTTTTTTTTTTTACATAAAATCATTTACCATTGCTGGCCTACATTTCTCATGAATAGGTATTTTTCCCTCATATTTTATCTCCACCACAAATAGCTCTATTGTCTGCTTTCCTCAAACTACATGTCATAGAACCAGAATTAATTCCATTCACAAACAAGCTATTTTTCAGGCTAGGGAATGCATGAAATATTTATGGGGAATTTAATTTTACATACACATTATTAAAAGAAAGCAATAATGTGCATACTGTATATTTACTGATTTGTACCATAAAACCTTATAAAAAAAAAAGCTAATAAATGTAATTAATTGAAACATGATTATAATAGCAAATAATGCAGTATAATAAAAATCCTGTATATTAT
>NW_017306845.1:813383-865003 GCF_000935625.1 Nanorana parkeri | reverse complement strand
ATATATATATATATATATAAATTTGACCTTTTAAAAATCTGTTTTCTACCTGATACGTTTTCAACAGTCAAGAACATGTAACCAACCATGTCCTCTGCACTTTTGTTTTCTGTTTGTGTAAGTTAATTATTGCAATTTATTTATTTTTATACAACTTGGTAACCAATAAAAGCAGTTTACAGAAAATAGGTTAATCTTTCTTAGTAAAAGGGCTACCAAAATATTGCTTTCACCCCCTTTCAATTTAAATTACTGTGGTCTTTCTGCTTCATGGCATCTCCTCAGCCGAATCGATAATGAATGCCAGAGACCAGACTCCTCTATTTCTTAAGATCTCATTGCACACCTTTTTCCATCTCTTAATGCACTTCTAGATATAATGTATTGGATATAATTTAAACGTCTTGCATAACAAAAGCTGACTTCAAAATACAAGCCTCTGCATATCTTGAAATACGTCCCATTTATTTTTGTAGACTTTAATCAGCATCAATATTATTTTTCCCCATTAGGTCTTAAATTTATGCAGAATTGGACGTTTATAATAAGCATTTTTCGAAAACTAGAACTACATGTTCTTATTTTGGTTTCGCCTTCTGATTTAGTTTTCATTGTGACAAACAATCATTGTGAATGCCTCTGTCGTAGAATTGTATTGACTCATGTCAATGGTATCTCTGTATTGCAGAAATATGTGACATGTACCTTTTTCATGAAAAATGTTTGTCCATTTCTACTTCCTATCGAGCCGGGGAAAGCGGTACATTAAAAAAAACTTATTTACTCAAAATGTATTTAAAGAGTAAAACGAATTCATATTTAATTGCATTTTAAGATCTGGCACATTGTTTGACTCTCAAATAGTGTTGAGTTACTGAGCCCATTATTCAAAAAGTTGAAAAGTGTCTTGGGTCCATGAAAACAGAAGGCCCTAATTTAGGATTGATTAAAAATAAAAAAAACATTAAGAGTAGTGCAGCAAAGGGGCACCCCTACTGACAGAAAATTATCCCTCTTCAGGCAATGTGCTGTTCATTTTTTATTTTTCACATTTTATTTTCTGTTATCTGTTGCATTTAATATTAAAGTTACATTAAAGGCTAAAGTGCCCCCCCACCCCCAGTGCTAAAGTAAGGACTTAACTTAAATGATCCTTTGCGGCCTCCCGAGATGTTCTGACAGAAGCACGCGGCGGAGACGCAGGTAGGTAACCCTTTTCAAAAAGTTTTTTTGTTTTTAAAACGTTTTGCATATATCTACTGCTTGCTAGCAGTAGATATCTGCAAAAACAAATTAGGGTTTATTAACTCTTTAAATCTGTAACCTGACATCTGGCAGATAAGTAGGTTTCAGTTATAGCTGAACTGAAGATTACAAATCCATTGCAGTGAGTGCACATTTTAGGGTCCATTCACACTAAAAATGGAAGTCAATGGAGGTCCGTTTACTTGCAATTTCATTCTCCCATTGACATCTGTTGCGTTGGTTTGTTTGTTTTTTTGTTTTGCTTTTGGTTTTTTTACGTTTTCTCTCTTTGCTTTTTTTGCCAATCTTTATTTTAAATAACATGTTCTGAGTGGACAAACTTCTCTGTATATTTATTTTTAAGTTGTCACGTTTACATTTGTTTTTCATGCGTTGCACTGAAAAAAAGTAGAGCGTGCTCTAATTTTTTTCACCGCAATGCAACACACCGGTGAACTGGTTCCATTCACACCCATACATTTTTGGGTTCCCTTCTGTTGACAGCCATTGAAAAATGGTTATGATATAGTGTGAATGAAGCCTAAATCACAGCATTTTGTGCTAGGTCAAACTGCATTGAGTGCAGCAAGTGTTTTGTCGCAACACTCAGATGTTTTTACATATCGGCTTCATTTTCTATTAACATTTTCTAACTTTGCCAACCTAATTTTCTTTACAAGGTAGATGTTTTTTTGGTCTTTCGATCATTGCACCAAAAGCATAAATCGGGTGGATATATACATAAAATAACATTCCAGATGTGTTAGATTTTACATCCGTACACATGCAAAGGTTTGTGTAGTGTCAGTATATACCTGCCCACAACAGTCTAGAATCATTGACTTTTATATGAGAATGTATACTGTACCCGGGGCTCCTTGCCAGCTGAAGTACATCAGAATTTATGGTGTATGGGAACCACTGCCCATGTGCAAGAGCCCTAAAGGAGGTTATTGATAAAATCATCCCTGTTCAATCCCTGCCTGCAAATAAAAACTCCCATTATAAATTAAAGTGTACACAAACCCAGTTTGTTTTTAGCATCATGTCTCACTGTATAACTCCTTTTTTTTTTTTTTTCTTTTTTTTTTTAAAGTGTGTTTTCACCTTTGCAAATTTGAGGAAACTCGCACAATATAGTGAAAACATTCTTACCTTTTTTGTAGCGCTATTGGTAACAATTTAGAAATAAATTAAAGGGAAATAGCACTTCAGCTACCCGATAGCTACATTAATGTTCCAAGTCAGTTTGCTTACAGTAAAGTCCAGACACTTTCCCATTCCTGCATAGTTCTTTTCTCTGGTTGTTCAGAACGATGGGTTCCAGTCACTTTAATATATTTTAAATGGAAAAGGTTTCATTGCAACCGCCAATATAGGAAGGGGGCTGTGGATATCCCACGTTACACTGGATCTCATTCTCTGAACCAGGCCTCAATCTCTTTTGGAGCTAACATTAAAGTTTCTGGATGTTACTGCTCCATTCACAGCCTGTGCTGGTTGGTTACATTCAGAGCTCAGGCTCCCTTGCCCTTGAGGCTCTGGTGGTGTTTTCATCTTCACTTCCAAGGCGGGCAAACATAGGTCCTGTGTATAACTTTCGACTCAACCATCACTCACTACATCTCCATATGAGGGTTACAGAAGCAGCTTGTTTCCTCTAGGCCATACACTCTTGTCTTATAGCAAACATCACCCTCAGGGGTTCCTTCCAGGAAGGGTGACCCCTGCCTCTTTTCATCTGCCTAGCCCCAAGCTCTAGGAGCGACTCACTAAGCTGGCATCCTCCCAGGGCAGAATCCCAGGAGGCAAGAGACAGAACAGGAATTGGCTCAGATATTTAAGTTATTCCAGCATGTCTCCGCAGGTTCCCCAGTCCCTCCGATTGGCCATGCTATCAGATATCCACGCTACTAGAGGAAGCTCAAACAGCATGTGGCGGAGAAAATACACTGAGCTTAGGTACAGTTAGGCCAACTAAAGTCCACTGCGGACTACAGAATTTGCAAAAATCCCAAAATAAATGTTGTACACATGCTACACCCCTACACCTTTTAGACATTCCTTTGCAGCAGGCAACATGGCTGAAACCAATTTTTTTCTGAGCACTTTCATAGTGATCTGTCCTTTCTAGAAAGACCTGGACAGAAATGTATGAATTGTGTTTTTTCTCTTAATAACTTCTTTAACATACAATGCACACGCCAGGGTTGTAAACCCTTAACCCATTGTTAGGACAGGCAGTGTTTAAATCTACTTTACAAATTTTAATGATATGAGCGAGCACATTTACAGATGGTGTCAAAAAACCCTCAGCCCCTTACAACTCCTACTAACCTTACAATTAAGTGAGTATGAATGAATCCAAGGGTTAACACAAACCCCTCACAGCCCCCCCTAACATTACAAAAGAAAAGCCAGTAGAAATGTAACATTACAAAAGAAAAGCCAGTAGAAATGTAACCCTTAGTAAGACAAGTAGAAACCCTAACCCAAGTAAAATAAAAAAACTTTGCATAATTTTAAATGAAAAGAAGCATGCTTTTAATTTTTTATGGTTATGTGATGTAAATGGGAACATGTAACACATATAAAATAGGTGTTATGTACTTTTAAGCAGATCATGGTTTTTGTGAATTTGTTGCAAAGTTTCCTACCTGGAAATTGTACCAGAAACAGCATTTTCTGTTGCAGGCTGAAAATGCTAAACCAATTTTGGTTGGTTTTTGGGCTGCTTATCAGCTCTGCTGCAAATTGGGAGGATATAGCTTTGTGTAGTAGTGTGTTTTTTTTCTCTAATTGCTAAAAACAGTTTAGCTTGAAAAAGGAAAACTAATGCAGCCAGCACATTGATGGACTGATAAGCTGCAATTATATTTTTTGTTTTTGGATTTCTTAATGCTTTAATACATGTCCTAAACACTAATTTAGCATTTTTAAATATTTTGTTTTGTAATACTCAATTTCTTTGTCTGCAAACCATCTTTACTCCTTACTACAGTTATTTGTACGTATGCTTAATATCAGGTAGATAATAAAAAAACACCAAGGGTATTACCTGTTAACTGAAGACCCACACCTGAGCCCGGACTATGGACCTTAAACTAATTACACATTATTAACAAGCAGTAAAAGAGCTTTAATACAAGCTATCCCTTACCACCTTAGTGCTTTTATAACAGAAGTCTCACCAGAAGTTAAAAATGCTTGTTAAGTCCCCCAGGGGACCCAGTGCACATAGCACTTGTCCCCATTAAAATGTGATCAGTGGTTTGAAAATATCAGATGTCAATGTTAAGTAATGTTAAGTTAATCATTCTCAAAAATCACAACAGAGACTCTACAGTTGGGTTTCATTTATTCTCTAACAGCTTAGAAACACCTGTTTGTGTATTTTAGAAGGCTGGTAGCCAGCTTAGATCCCGGTGCACAAAATAGGGAAAGGGTAAAGATTTGAATAACTCTGCTGTAAATATAAATTACAATTTTCCACAATGCTTACAGATTCAGAGATAAATTTGGCCTTGTTTTTAAATTGTTTTCACTGCTTGTTCAGAATATGTACTGTACATGATACATGATCGGGACTCATTTTAAGAACGGTGTGCATACCTTTCTTGATAACAAGGGTTGCACATGTGGTATATTTCTTGCCCTTTATTGTCTCTGCTGTTGAAGATATATTTTTAAATGACTTTTTTTTTTTCTTGGGGAAAATCTCTATGTGCTAGTTTTATATGTTATGATGTGTTAAAGGTCAGGCAGCCTTTTCTGAAGCAAGTCCTAATCATCCAACTTCAATATCCATAACAAATGAGCTTCCAGCTGGAAACAGGAAAAATGTGAATTAGTTCTATACCTGCTGGAAATTAGGTTTTCTAACTTCCAGTCCACTGAGCAGTTCTGAGATCAATGCAAGCCACTTCAGTGCCATCTTAGATTACAAATCACTTACTCCTTTCTCTAGCTCAGTAAGGTTCTAATGGCTATGAGAATATTATTCATAGTTCATTGGTTTTTGAAAGATAGATCTGAGCCCTAATATATTGTGTGTGCACTGAATACATCTTAAAGGAGGAATGCGAGTGCAACACGAATGTAAGTAGGATCTCTTTAAAGTAAAATCTTTTTAAACTGTGTTTTGAAATATAAATTAATGATTTTCAAATGTCTGTGCCTGTTACAATGAATTAGGGTGAAATGCCAAGTGTGAGTGTGGCAACTTTATAAACTCTGTAAGGTTTTTGCTTTGTCTCCACTTGGAAGATTTCACTCGCTTCCTTTGCGCTCCCCGAAACAGGTTAGGAGAAATCTTGCCAATGGTTCACAAACCGTGATAAAAAGCCCCATCTAATAGCTTGAGGAAGGTTTTGAACTTCTCTCAGGGCTTCCCATGTATCCACCTGGATGGGAAGAATAACCACCGCAATGGGGAGTGGTTATTCAAACGGAAACAAACGCCTAACAGAGGTTCTGATTCTTGACAAATTAAAGCATAAATATGAGCAAAACAACACCAATTGAGCAATAGTTTGAGGATCTACAGCTGAGTGATACACAAATAAAGATACAGTTTTGTTAATAGTTAACCACGTGGAAGTCCGTAGTGTTTACACCACCTTCCTGGCCAAGCCATTTTTCAGTATTCAGTGCTGCGGTACTTTGACTGACAAGTATTCCATCATGCAACGCTGTATTGAAATGCATTTTATACCATTTTTGGGGGACAGATAGAGCTTTCTTTTGGTGGTATTTTATCACCACTGCGGTTTTTATTTTTACTATAGTAAGGTAAAATTACCGAAAATGTAAAGAAAAAAAACGCTCCCCCTATATTTAAATTATAAAATTATACCCAAATGGGTAAAAAGACACAAACATGTCAAGCCTAAAAATTGTGCGCGCCTTCGAAACCTGAAAAAACTACAATGCCCAGAATTGTCCATAGGCGACGCTTTGTGAAGCTTTTACCGCTCATCAGTTTAGTGTTATCAGTGATTGATGGCCCTTAAATTAATGCTTTCACTGCAACGCTCGCGGCGATATGTAACGTGTAGCACAATTGTCGTCTTCACGCGCTGATGCATCTGACACGTATTTACGTTTATATGTGCGTAAACGTGGGGGTGGGGGACTTAAAAATGTTGGGGCTTTTTTTTTAACTTTTTTTTTATGTAACTTATTTTTTTTTTACACTTAATGTCATTTGCTATCACATTGGGGGATAACAATCCCCATATATAATGGCAAAGGCACACTGACAGGCCCTCTTTATGGAGACATTAGGGGTCTCTAAGACTTAAGAGCCACCGATTGTTTGTATGTCAAACAGCCGGTAACGGCTCCTCCCTACGGAGAGGTTTTTTCTGCCTGTGCACGCGCTAGGGGGCGCACGCGAGCTAAAAAAAAAGCCGTCTATTTACAGCAACCCGCCAATGTGAGTTTGCCGTCCGTCTGTTTTTTCACAACGGGCGGACGGCAAGTGGTTATGGTACTTGAATGCATTTTCAACATGTAACTCCTGAGTTTAGTCACTTGAATGTGTCACCCATGGACAATTTTGGGCACATGCAATTTTTAAGACCTGATATGTTTGTAGCTATATACTCCATGCAAGCACATTTTAAAATCTTTATCTATATGTATTTGTGTGCGTTAAAATTAATTTGAATGTAACTTACTGACAATTTGGGTTTGATAAATTGCTGCTCCTAATATTGTTTTGCATTAAAAAAACTTAGTTAACACTATTTTATTTTACAGGGACTCTTGCATAGTTGCATAGTATTTTTGGGGTTAAATAAAGACATACGTCCATCAAGTCCAACCCATATAGGTCCACGCCTCATCTCATTCTTAGCAATACTGGTATCCCTGGATATTACGGTACCTCAAGAAATTGTCCAAATGTTTCTTGAACAAATTTTACACTCTTGTGTGAAATCACTGCCGATGGCAGCGAGTTCCGGACCTTAACCGCTCTTGCTGTAAAGAACCCTCTTTGCCCATTGTGCTGGAATTTTTTCTCCACCAACTTTAGGTGGTGGCCTCTAGTCTTTGTAATGGAGTTAATCTCAAACAGTTTGTTGCCAATGTTGCTGTCACCATTGAACATCTTGTACATGAAAATCATATCCCCCCTTAATCTCCTTAATTCCAGCGTAAACATGTTTAAGGTCAGAAGCCTTGTCTCATAGCTCTGGTCCTCCATTCTCCTAATTAGTTTTGTTGCCCTCCGCTGGACTCTCTCCAGTTCAAGGACATCCCTTCTCAGTACCGGCGACCAAAACTGGACCGCGTACTCCAGATGTGGCCGAACCAACGATCTATATAGAGGCACAATTATAGACTTGTCCCTGCAATACATCCCCTTCTTAATACAGGACAAGACCCTGCTAGCTTTGTTTACCGCAGCTTGGCACTGCAAGCTACCATTCAGTTTGTGGTCTACAATGACCCCCAAATCTTTTTCTATTTCTGACTTCCCTAGCGGCATACCCATGATTGTATAGCCTATTTGTTTATTTTTATGTCCAAAGTACATTACTTTGCATTTATCGACCTTAAACCTCATCTGCCATAGTATTGCGCACTCCCCTATTTTATCCAGGTCCTCCTGCAATGTTATATTGTCACGATCCGTTTCTAGTACCCTCCCTATTTTTGTATTGTCTGCAAACACGGAAACATGGCTATTTATTCCTCCCCAGTGTCATTAATGAATAGGTTGAACAGTATCGGACCCAGCACAGATCCTTGAGGCACACCGCTCATTACACTAGCCCAGTCCAAAAACGTGCCATTTACAGATACTCTCTGGACACGTTCCCGTAGCCAGTTCTCTATCCACGTACACACCACCTCATCTATGCCCATAGCCCTCAGCTTGTGAAGTAAGCGCTTGTGTGGTACCGTATCAAATGCCTTTGAGAAATCCAGGTATACCACATCTACCGGCTTCCCTCCATCCATATCTCTGCTTACCCCCTCATAAAAAGTTAGCAAGTCAGTCAGGCAGGAATGGTCTTTCCTGAACCCATGCTGATTGTCATTAACTATGCCCTTATCCTTAACAAATTTTACCAAATAGTCCTCAATTATACCTTCTAACAGTTTACAAACTACCATTGTTAGACTGACCGGCCTATAGTTCCCTGGTTGGCATCTAGCCCCCTTTTTGAATATTGGAACTACCCTAGCCCTCCGCCAATCACATGGTACCCTACCAGTCACTAAGGATTCCTTAAAAATTAGGAATAATGGTCTTGTTATAGCCTGGCTTAATTCCTTAAGTACCTTTGGGGTGAAGGTTATCTGGTCCAACTGCTTTATTTGCATTGAGCATTTTAAGTCTATGTTCTATTCCGCTTTCCGTCAACCATTGTGGTATATTATCGGTTGAACTATGTGTTTTATCACGTAGGTTCAGCGCCTCGGCCCTCTCCTTGTCACTTGTGAGTAAGTTTCCGTTTTCGTCCTTTATTGGGCCTATCTGCTCCTTTCTTACCTTTTTACTGTTAATATATTGGTAGAATTTTTTAGGTTTTTTTTTTACTATCTGCGGCGATATGCTTTTCGCATTCTATTTTAGCTTCCCGGATTACTAGTTTGCATTTTTTGTTACATTCCTTGTATTTAAGGAACGCCAATGCCGTCCCTTCCATCTTGCTTTAGAAAGTATATAACTTTTGGGGCTTAAGCAATTTTCAGGCCTAAACTGTGTATTAAAAAAAAAAAGCAGAACCTGCTCTGGCAGCCAAAGGGTTAAAGCCTAACTTATGTTTCAAACAGAATGGGTAAGAGTCAGATCCTCAGCTGCATTTTTAATGTTGTGTATGCTCTCACTAGGGACGTCTCCGCATAGTTCCTGCTTAGGTGACACCAAGACGAGTAAAGAAACGGCGAAGGTGTCACCAGGACATGATTGCACCATAAAACCTGACAGAGGTTCTATCCCCTCTCAAATCTACACAAATGTGCTTTTGTTGTTGCCTATATCATATCACTAGTACAAGAAGTGAGGGTAAATCTCCCAACAGAGCCAGAGACAACAATAAAAGGTTCTAATGCTTTGCTCCTCTGTACAATACAGCAAAAGGTTTTTCTGATTTAGGTTTTACGTGCCGAAGCATCTGGCAGCACTAATTTTCAACTATCAGTTTAGAGGAATGTTTGTGTTTTGTATCTTCTAGAATATTGCTAATGATCACAAGATAATCAATTATTACAATGCAAGATAAACAGTCCCGCAGTATCAATTCTCCTGAGTAGTTTCATTTTACATTTTTTTTTTTCCTGTTTTTGTCCGCCTCTTCTTTTTTCTGCTTGGTGGCATATCATTGTGAATAGAGCTCTATCCGTTTCATTGTTACGTACTATGCATGAACGATCTGCTGACTAAAATTTCTGATGTACTTTATGTAAAAAGTTCTCCTTGAAGAATATGAATGTCTCCCTTTTTGTTATTCCAGAGGAGAAGCAGAACACAGTGAAATATAGTCACCCTGTATGTGGTTGTCAGAATAAGAAATTCAGTCTCAGAAAAATGCAGAAATATTTTCAGCAAACATTGCTTCTTTGTGCCTTTCAGGCCTAGCAATGCACAGAGGCCAAGTTCATCCAAAAGACTCACCACCCAACACAAGCAAAGTAACTTGGTATATGCAATGTCATGTAGTGGGAATGTAACAACCTGCATATTGGGGTGATAGAACAACCTCTAAACAATTCAGATGGTCTAAAGTAGGAGAGTAGACTCTGCAGATCAAGAATCAAAAGTCTACTTACAACCTAGTGACACAACCTAGAATAACTCAGGTGTTAAACCTTAAAAATGCATCCAAGTGCCCTAACTATTAACAAAAATGTATCTTATTTGTGTATCAAGAATAACTAAATGTGCCAAGCTACAACAATGATCAGGTATAAAGAGTATAAACAAATGTCAGTGAAAAAAATCAATCAGGTGTAAAGTCTTTAAATCTTCAAAAATTTGATCCTTGATGAAGTCACGCTGAATGTAATGTGCATAGGGCAGAGCATTTGACGTCACATTGATTTGTACGACTGACAGCCGCAGTCATTTGAAACTCTTGCACACACTCTTAAGAGAGAGTCCATGCTATGTTACCACTGCTTTTATGTGAGTAATTTAATTTTCTTTTAATAAATCATACTCTGGATGGTCAACACGCTCCTGGCATTGACACCTTATACTGAGGAGGCCTATAGATCGATAAAGATTGGAGGCTATTGTTTTCCTATTTAAGAAGTGTAAAGGTGCCCATACACTGCTCGATTCTCGTACGAGAATCGAGCAGTGTGAACGAAGACGTGCGACCGTTTCTACCGTACGGTCGCACGTCTTTTGTCTAAGGAGCACGCTAGAAAACCAGCCGAAAATCGTACGATTTTCGGCTGGTTAGAACGGTGCTTGGGAGACAAATGCCGAACGGACCGGTGTGCGCAAGCGCACACTGCCCGTTCAGCATTGCGGTCATCGGAAGCCCTGAGGTCTTGCGATGGTTGTACAGTGTATGGCCACCTTAATACAGATCTGTTTGCTGGTCTGATTACACCATTGGAGGACATCTGTGAGCAATTGGAGCTGAGGGCCCCCTCGCCTGGTTAAGAAGGGAATTGCCTGATTTGACCTCTATCAATAAGGTGAGCACCCCTATATCTGGTGTGGTGCACGTGGTGCATTTGGTGAAGGAACAAGAAATAGATAAGATACTTTATTATTGTTGCATACAAGATAAAGCTTAACTACAGTTTACACTTAACTTTTATTGCTATCACATAGGGGACTAACAAGCACCCGAAGCGAAAGCACATATACAGGTCCTCTTCATGGAGACGCTAAGGGTCTATAAGAGCAGAGATCTGCTTCACCAGAGATAAGCCATTGGAATTGTGCTGATCTCCCTCTGATCTTAATGCAGAGATTCGCCATGTCGGTACCAGGCCCACATGGGGATCAGTGGAGCCCAGGTAGCCGGCAGTAGCGGAGGAGGGGGTGCACGCACACTCCCACAAAGCATACAAGTGATTGGGCAGCTCTATAAAATGTTTAGTGTCCTGCTTGTGCGTGCCCCCTATCATTTTTTTTTACACCAACCTGCTGTCCAGAGCATGCCTTCCATCTGTTTGTATACAACGGGCAGACAGAATGCGGTTAAGAACCTTGCCTGCTGATTCTTGAATAATCACTTCACAATGTCTGAACAATGTAACATTATCCTTGCTTGCTGAAAACAATGCATGATGGAATATGCAGTCCAGTTGTGGACTGGAATATGCAGTCTTTTAACCAGTTGCCGTCCGCCTGTTGCAAAAAAACAGACCGACGGCACAGTCGCATTGGCGGGTTGCCGTCTCCAGATGTCATTTTATTTCTGCGCCCCCTAGCACGGGCAGAAAAATCCCGTCCAATGCAAAGAGTCATGCGTTACATATCGCCGCGAACGTCGCAGTGAGAGCAATCATTTTAGGGCCATCAATCACTGAGAACACTAAACTGATGAGCGGTAAAAGCTTTTAAAGCGTCGCCTATGGCCAATTTTGGGTATAATAGTTTTGAGGTTTTGCGCACGCAACTTTAAGGCTTGGTGTCTTTTTACCCGACATGACCCCGTCTCTTATATTTTACCAAAAAATTGGGTAATAATGTTTTACCATTTAATATAGGGGAAACATATATTATTTCTTTTTAAACTATGGTAATTTTCCTTTTAATATAATAAAAAATAAAAACCGCAGTGGTGATTAAATACCACCAAAAGAAAGCTCTATCTGTCCCTAAAAAAATGGTATAAAATTAATTTCAGTACAGCGTTGCATGACGGAATAAATATCAGTCAAAGTACCGCAGCGCTGAATACTGAAAAATGGCCTGGATGGGAAGGGGGTGTAACACCGCGTACTTCAACTGGTTAAAAGGTTATTCCTCTTTGCCTGGTGAATTTTGGAAAGTGAAATTACCCTCACAAATCTGCCCCCTCCACACTACTTTTACCTGTGAACGAATGCTTCTTCCCCCTCCGTGGGTGCTGGTGTACGACCTGTACACCATACACAGCAGCACAGCCCTGTGCTAGGCATTTCAAAACATGCTTGCAAATTTTGAAATGCCACTCTGACCATTGAGAAGTGCTTCTGACCGTGCTGACCTATTGGGAACATTTAAATTACCTGCCCTCTGTATGACTAACCTTGACTCCATAGACTGCAGTGTCGGTCTGCAACTCCTAAACTCAACTCTACTGTTGCCGGGATAGTACTGTATATCATTGTCAGTGGTACCCGGATATTGAACTAGTGGTTGGAGAGCTGTATAAACAATGTGGAAATGGAGACTTTTTGGTTAATGCATACCATTCTGGTTATATTATACTTATTATATAAGTAGGAGTGTGTTTTTTTTTTTTTCCATTTTTAATTAGATTCAGTTTTATTTTCTTAAGTTATTTTTTAGACTCTCTTGTCAGCTTTATTACCCATAGCATGGGATGGTTGCTGTGTTCATTGTTTTGTGGACTATTACGATTTTATGCACAGCAACTGTTCATGGGTTGTAAAAGCTATTTACAACTTGTACATTACTTGTACGTAAAGGTTTCCGTCACCCACTACTGTGCGTGATGAGCAAATTAAGTTTTAATCAGTTTTAACTACAGAATCATTACAAACTATTGATACGCTTAATTACAGCCATTTGTTAAAGTCAAAACTTGAGATTACTTTACACGCTTTTCTCTAATATATCTGCCTTTTGCACTCCTGTATGTATGCAATAAGGTAGTTGTACTTCTCCACTGGCGCCTTACAAAATATTTTCTCTTTTTTTTAAATTTGTGTTATTGTCTAGTATTGTAAGTAGAGCATCTTCCATGAGTTAGATGGTCTGTCTGTGTAGACTGTCTATAGGACAGACATTCATGACCATATAAAAGAACATAATCTGAAATTATTTTATAAAATATTTCAATTATGCACCAGGGACCCAATTGGTATTGGTATTTGTAGAGTTTGAAACCATCCCTTCTTGAATATGATTGACTATTCCCAATGTGTCTGTCTTCTTGTCTGGCAGTTTGAAATGCCCTGAAGCTATAAAAGCTGGTCCAGTGTATTGATTGTTGCTTTGTGATGGATCACACTGAAAATAATAATTTTAGCATTGTACATTTTGCAACCAAGCAGCTGTCCAAGCTCTTCAGACCAACAAATTAAAAGGAAAGCAGACTATGTTCTATGATTGGAACGTGCGGTCAGGGGAGGCAGGTGAGGCAGGTGAAAATATGACAGGTGATCAGGGCAATTGGAGAGTAAACTTCTCTAGCTGATCCACCGCAATAAAAAAATAATCTGTCGCCTTGAGAAAGGGGACCACAGAGTTCCCAAAACGTTGGTGTTTATTTCTTCTGTGCAAGCTTTGTCGCAACCAAGACCTCCACAAAGTTTTGAGGCCTTTAATTCTTGGTGTCCTGGCCAGCTTTTGTATTTTAGCAATACAAACTTGATAGTGGATCAAACCCCTCACAACATTTATTTACTATTTTTTCATTTATTTATGCTTTTAAATTCATTAGATCAGCATGACAGCCAAGCAACAAGTATTTTCAGAAGGAGAGTTCAGCAAAGGCATCTGTTTATACTTGTTGGCACAAGCTTTTTTTCAGGATGGGTAAAAGTTAAACTTCTTTTCGTTTCTACTCATCTCTTTTAGATGTATATCTCTTTTATATTTCACATATACACAAAAAGTGAAAAAATCGAGAGAAGAAAAACTATCAAATTGGCTTTAATTCCAAATATATGTGCTACCAATGTCAACAGTGTTAGGATTTCCAAATTATTGGCAAATAAAATTGCTGTTTTTATATCTTGTTAGAAGTCCCTTATGTTATTAATTTTTTTCCCAGCTGCATATGTTAAGTAAGATTTCTGTAAATTTTATAGGTGTGTTAATGGTTTAAAGTAGTATTTAAACTCTCAATATTTTAAAAAAAATTAATCCAGATCAAACAAATATTTTACTCCGCAAAGCATTTCTTTACATTTTTGCCCAAACACTTAGATTCCTCATGTTTTCAAACAGCTGGCTCCAACTTTCTCTTTAGCATCTCTCCATCTACTAGCTGGGAGAGAAGGGGGTCAGGCAGGAGAATAGCGGCTTGTTTTGCTGTACCTGTGTGTTTGTGGAGATGCATATAGCTTACCAACACACACAAGAGTGGCTCCATAGGACCCTTGAAGGGAAAGGAGGCACCCTAAAACAGGATTTCAGGACCAGTGCTCAGGGGACCAGATGATTCTGCAGGAAACAAACTTTTGAACATCAAGGAGCAGCATCAATGATAAGTGATTTTAATCGGCATTTGAAATGGCTTAAAATCTTATTGATGTCACTTTAAAATATGTTGGTTTTCAGTCTGTACAGTGGTGTTCAACTTGATATTAGGGGTCTCATCTGAAGCCCCTTACATCACCAAATGGCTTTCAGGTCATATTGAGTGACCTTGATAATGCTGAAGGCCATCAGAGATTCGAGGTATGCAACAGGGGTTGTTCATACACTGCAAATATGCTTTAGGTGTTGTTGGAGACTGGGGGGACATGACCTAGCTTGGAGGCTATGTTACATGAGACTACAAGAGATTATGGCTATTACAGCCTCTTTACAAGGTCAGTGCTTTCACATTTGTGCTTCCTACTGTCCCCTAAAAATGAATTGTGGCACGTTATATATTTGTCTCCACAAGATCCAATCATAAAGATGAAAAGAAAAAACAAAACCTAAAAACAGAAAAGGGATAGACCGCACAGAGAAAAAGTAAGATAGTGTGAAAAAAGTTAACCAAACCATCAAATACTACAAGACACACAAAATAATATTTTTCTATCATTGCCTTTAGTAAGCGCCAGTAAGCGTAGTGCACACTAACTAAAACCAGGGTATCGCGTCTATAAAGTGAATCTTCAAACCGAAATACATGACTTGATCTTTAAAGGTATAGAACAAACCTAATATATGGAAAAACAGTGGCAATAACTAAGTGAAACCAAATGAAGGAATACAGGTTGGTGATGAAACAATGTTTTAATCCAGCTGCAGTCTGTGTAATATGCAATTTCAATATGAATGTAATGTGTATTTTAACTTTGATCCTGTACCACCAAACAGCATTACAGTGCTACGTAATCCTCAGCTGAAGTTGCTTCCAAGACTGGCACATCCAGCAGTGTTGATCTCCTAGGTCCCCTGCAGCTCTCAGTAGTTCCTTCAGCTGACCTCCATGTCACTACAATATCCTATAATAAGTAAAGTTCAATAGAACGGACTGCTATGGGGAATTTAGGGGCATAACACTACTGGAAGTGCCGGTCTCAGAAGAATCTTCATCAGAAATTACTCAGTATTGCAGTGTTTAGTGGTGCAGGGAACTGGAGAGGTAGGTATTCTTTTGCTTCTTTAGTTACAAAGATTTTTACAACAAAAACATTTTTTAAGTGATCTAGTTGCTTTAAAGATTTACTGTACTATTTCTGCGCATGCGTGCAACAATCCCCATTTATTCCAATGGAGTCCATCATTGGGACGCATCATAGATGTCCTCTTAAAGGTTATAAAGAATAACTGTTCAAAAGTACAGGAAATAATCATTCATGGATATGGCAGATTTCTGCTCTCAAGTTAGACCAAATACCAAATGTAAAGATTGTTTATGAATAGGTTTAGGATTTATTGGGGCATGCATTTTTCTTTTGCCATAATAAATAAAAGTTCCTTGTATTTCTATGCAACAAACCATTCAAACAACCATAAACCCAATTGTCATTGGTGGTAAAAAACAATCTGTGCTTGGACTTTAAGATTGTAAACCTCTTTAGGAGCAGAGACGGAAGAGTATAGTTCTAAGCATTATGGATCTTCTGATAGAAAATTGTTAGATAAGTATTTGTTGTTGATGTAAAAGTGCTGTAAAATGTATCAGTCCTAAATAAAGAAAAATAATATAACCCTATATATTGCCACAATATTTTCTACAGTAGAGGCAGACATTAAACATCTACTGTAGCGGGTTATTCATTTTAAAGACTGCATAAATAAATGCAAAATAAAATCTGTAATGACATAATAGATATGTGAGCCATGTATTTTAAGCAGAATTTTTTTTTTAAATCTCTACAATCTGACTAAAATGTTATGACTAAACTTATCACTTATGTCGTAGAAGAGAACTACAAGTACTTTTAGCATGTGCTTAGCCTTAGTATCACGATTACTCCTACAAGAGGGGAAAAAACCTGCCATCTGCGCACCCACACAAGGTCGTTATCATGCCAACTCACAATTAAAAATAGCTACATTGATAGAAACCACTCAGAAACCGGCTTAAACTGCTGTGGTTTTTTTTTTGTTTGTTTTTCGGCTTTGTTTTTTCAAAAAGCTTCTTTTTTTTTATGGGGTTGCTGCTCTGTAGACTGCTTTATTGTATTTTTATATATTAACTAGGCATAGCCATGTGATTGTTATGGGAGCTTAGAAGCATAGGTGGCTAAGCACAGTTTTACTACCCAGTGATTTTTGCAGAGAGCAACAGCATTTGGCAAAAAAACAACCCCCCTAAAAAAAAAAAAAAAGAAAACTGTCCCCGTTTTGGAGGGATAAGCTGTTTTTTGTAACTAAATATCTCTGTCCCTCCTTTTTTATTTTTAGATGTCCCTAATTTTTATCTGATAAACCTCCTAAAAATTTACTTTTTACCAAAACAAATGTTATATTTTACATTTATAAGCATACTGTGATAGGAGGAAGAGATGTCACATCCCTGCCCGCTCCTCCAATCACAAAATGTCTCGTATTCTTTGGGAAAAAAAGACAAAGCATTTTGTGAATGGGTAATGCGACCGGAGCACTGCACTACTCGAGACACATCAGTCACTCCCTGGCAGCTGGGTGTTATGTACAGGAGATGGCATGCGGCACATAATACACAGCTTTTTAATGATAATTTAGCTTTTAATGATAGTGTGTGTGTAAATTATAATTTAAAGTTTATAAAGTTTATAAAATAAAGTTTGACTTTAAAGTGTTAGTGTGTAAGCAATACCCTTTTAAAATATACAGCCGTGGACAAGGAAAGCAGATGTCTTATGTACATCGGCTTGATTTTGATATGTCATAGAGTGAAGCAAAAAATGTAAAAAGAGATTGCCTATTGTACAAATATATTCTAAAATGGCCTAGACACATTTGTTAGTACTCCTAAAAAAGATTATAAACAATTGGATCATAGTGATAATTCAAACTAACCATTTTCTGTAATTAGTATTACATGTTTTCAATCTTATCACTCAGTCAATCTTTTTATATGGAGAAAAGTAGTCACTCTGCTGCTTGGTATTATCGTGTGCACCATACTAATTATTATGGGCCAGAGAAAGCAAAGGAGACATCTGTCTGAGGAGATCAGAAAGTTTTTAAGGTCCATGTAAGTGTAGATGTGGAGGGACTTGGATATGGCTGAAAGGGGAAAACCAATCCCAGATAGAACAGAATAATAGTGCAAATGGAAGAAAGAGCCAAGAGAACAAGCTGAACTCCAAGATCAAGGTAGATCAGTGTCTGACCACGACACCTGTCACTTTTTCAGGGATAGTGGGCTCAAAGAAAGAAGACCCAGGAGGACCCCATTGTTGACAGAATAAAGTCAGACTGGAATTTGCTAAAATGCATATTGGCAAATCACAATGCATGGGGAAAATGTCCTTTTGGACACATGAGACAAACAAAAATATACCTTGTCGCACTCCTTACCGGAAAAACCCAAAGTTGAATGAGGGGGTGCTTGTAGTGACCTGCGGCGCGCCACACAGCATAAAGATAAATAAGTGTCACCAGCACACCACCAGTATTGCAGCCCAAAGAGTTTGTTTATTGGAACGTCATGTCACCAAAACTGGCGCTTTCGAGGCCACGCAGGGTCCCCTTCATGGTCATTGCTGAGCCTGATGAAGGGGACCCTGTGTGGCCCCGAAAGCGCTAGTTTTGGTGACATGACGTTCCAAAAACAAACTCTTTGGACTGCAATACTGGTGGTGTGCTGGTGACATGTATTCATCTCTGGACAGATGAGACCCAACTGCAGCTTTTTGGCAAGTCACATCAGCTTGATATTTACAGATGAAAAATTTAAGTGTGAAAAGAAAAAGAGCACTAATGTAAAACATGGAGGAGGATCAGTTATGTTTTGGTGGTGCTTTGCTCCATCTGGCACAATAACATCTCAAGATTATCAAGGAATTTTAGAGCAAAACATGCCCAGTGTCCGAAAGCCCTGCCTCAGTTGCAAGTTATGGGCCCTCCAACAAGATAATGACCTAAAACATGCAACTAAAAGCAGCCAAGGCTAAAAAAATGTTGTTTAACTATTTTGAAGTGGCCTTCTATGAGGCCTATTCTGAATCCTATCAACATCTATGGTTAGAGATGAAACATTCAGCTCAGAGAAGGCACAGTTTTAAACCTGTAACTTAAATAAAACACAATATAACTCCCCAAAGATGAAAGAAATGAGGGGTGGTTACAGCAGCTAAACAGTAACAGAAGTTGATGCTGACAAACACAAAAATGTAGCTGTAAGACTATTGGGTCTACTCACTATAAATACAGTGGATGTTACACAATATTTAATAAACAGCAATGCGTTTCACAGTAATGGTGCACTATAAAGCAGTAGCACAGTGAAAGTAGGGGGTACACCACTTTCTGTAGTCCACCACACTGCAATACACTGTAATGTAGCTCTAGCACTTTACAGCTCTGTATATAGCACTGTACAGCAGAAACTAACTCTCTCCCTGAAATGCCAGCTGACTACAATTCACAGGGATGCACTGTTGCTAATTGGGTGTGTCATCCCTATTTGCTTGTTAGTTGGAATTTTACGCTGGAAGCACTTTTTATTTTTTCTCCTAAAAATGTACAGTAAATGGTTATTTTATATTTGTATTGCATTCAAGCAGTGCAAAGTGGTATTCTGCTTTTAAATGAAAAATTCCAGAAAAATATATTGCTTCATTATCTATGTAGTGGTTCTGGCATTACGTTGATTCAGACTGTCTGGCAATCGGATGTGGAAATTGAATAATTCAGATTTTCCCTGCAAGCTGTAAATGGTTTGCCGTGTAACATTTTGGTTATTAGACATCCGTTGCCATTTAACATTTATCTTTATAAACCAAATGACTTGTGGGATTTCTGACCTGTCATTCTGAC
The DNA here is from genome assembly GCF_000935625.1 of Nanorana parkeri. Lineage (NCBI taxonomy): Eukaryota > Metazoa > Chordata > Amphibia > Anura > Dicroglossidae > Nanorana > Nanorana parkeri. Next base: position 845,472 of record NW_017306845.1, on the reverse strand, counting down.
CAGATGTCGAATGCAGAGGTACATGAATAAGTAAAATGTTTCAAATAACAGGAGTTTGATGAAGTGTGTGGACTGTTGATAACGCAAATCACATATGACAGGCTTTTGTTATAAATTCACAAGGAGGTTTTCTTCTGTTTGATGGATTTATGCCAATGACATGAGCAGCTGACATTCTCCATGGTTTACACATCTGAATAATACTACTTAAGGTCGCAGCACCCTTAAAGTGAGCTTTGCAGTAAAATGCAAGGACTGTTTATTAGGTTCGTGCCCACTTCCCAGTAAAAATCCCTGCATGACCGATCTTAAAAAATGTACCTGCAAGGAAAGTTGCTTATATACTTTTTTCTCCTATCTTCTGCTGCAGCTCTTAAGGTGGCCATACACCTTACAACCATTGTACAACGTTTTTTGTCCAGACATCTCACCCTCGTTCAATTTTCGTTCAACTAGCCCATCATGCACAGACCAATGTAGTACGCAATTAACGTTAGTCAGCACCACCACCTGGACGATTTTTATTGACCAAAAGAACAGATATTTTTTTTTTGATTATGTGCAGTTTTAATCTTGTACAACAACGCCACTAACCTTTTGATTTTCGTCCAACAAGACAAAAATCTGCCAGTTGTACAGTAATTGCGTTTGTGCACGCCCCATCAACTGGCAGATTTTCAGACGAAAACGAGATTGCAGACAAAAATTTCCAGATAATTGTAAGGTGCATGGGCACCTTTTTATATAGGGAAGCAGTAGAGTCCTAGAGCTTTCTGTGAATGGACAAGGGGAGGATAAAAAACACCACTGCTACAAGCTGCCATACCTGCAGTGTGCTGGAAGCACAGCGCTAGCTGTAGTATGGTGCATGAATGAAAAAGTGGATTTTACAGTAAAGAGCAGGCTGCAGTCTGGCACACATAGGCCGAGTTCTGCTCTTACACAAATTTGGATCAGCAGGATGTTTTAACATGAAAATTGTCCTCACCCCTCTACTTTCAGGAGAGCCAGGAAACATGGCTACCTCACTTTAATAGCTAATCTTGCCATTTGCAAGGAGATTCTGCATGGTCTTATTTGTTTCAAAACGGGAAGTGATATTTTCCACTCTACAGGCAATCAGTGTTTGAAACGCAGGATTACACACTAAGGGTGTGGAATCTATTAGTATTTTCCTACCCTTATCACCAGCATGTTGTAGGGGCTGGCATACAGCATCTGTCTGTTTGTCTTTGACTTCCTTTCTGAATCGCAGACCTAACACAAGGACGAAATGGCTGAACAAAGAAGCTAGCGCCCCTGAACTGTAAACTTAACTCCGGAATAATTGACTGCAGAGGGGTCGGCATTCTAGCCAGGCAGCTAGATCAGCAATTGCAGCTCTTGCATTTCTATTATGATAGTTTGTTTTAAAGTGAACCTGTGCTTTGCCCATGCAGATGCAAAGCATCAGGTCTACTTCACTTCCAACGTCCTGAGCAGCACAGACTCTCCTTCCCTTCTCTCCTGTGCTTTTCCTCTACTGTTCCAAACAGCCAAATGAGCAAAGAAATAAACAAGTAATACTAAATATGAGTGAGTATGTGCATTACTCTCTTACCACCCAGAAAGACAACAGTGGTACTTGGCAATTGACCCAGTGTTGTCACATGTGGTGAGTCCTCAGCACTGTAAGCTCGTGCTAAGTTGGGACTTGCACAAGGATTTCTCTCTTTGCTACTGGGTGCTAAATGGAGCATTAGGGGAGTAAAGGGAAGGGCAGTATGTACCATGGAAAGGTGGAGGGTTTTAGTGGACCTATTACATATGCAGGGCACAGGTTTACTTTACGCATTCCTGTAAAGAAAATGTATATTGTCTCATTAATGTTGCATTCCTGCTTAGTGTCCTTGAAATACTGGATACCATAGAGTGAACCAAGTCAGTTTAAACTTCTGCATTTGAAGCGTGTGACCAGCATGCAACCCTTTACCAGCTGATTTACAGTGCTTACTCACCTGGTAAAGTGTGCAGATGATCAAAGAAACTGTGCATAAATGACAATGTGATCCAATGCTGTTGAGAATGTAGCATGGACTAGAAACTTCCTATAATACAACAAAAAAACAAACCGCAGCTACAATGGAAATATACAAACTCAGCTGCATGGAAATAAAAATGGGTGCTGTGACTATACAATGGGCACTAATAACAATACTGCAGTTGTTGGATCCCGAACAGTATTAGCTCAGCACCACTTTCAACCTTTACAGTGGAAAGCTGCTGGGCTGATGTAATATCTGCCCTCCCATGTTTTTACCCTAGGAAATATATACATTCAGCTTTGCTGCAATAACCGTACGTTCTCTGCAATCTCTAAAGTCATAAACTAAAGGCAGTGCTCCTGAGAGCCAGTAACCATGTGATCTAGGATGCTAAGGCAGCAGTTTTTATTCATGGGAAGCAGGAGGTGCTTTTTCACTTTAAATAATAATGTGATTTGTCAACCTTGAATGTTCCCTATTGATTCATGGTAGGTGTGAATTATAACAATAGATCCGACAATATATATCAATTATTTTCTTAGCATTTGAATAATGTATAATTTTTGGACTATGCATTTATTCATAACTCGAAGCTTTGCCTGATTTATCTACAGGAATAGGAAAACTCAAATTAAATATATTTATGCTCGTTCAAGATTTACTGATCTAGTTATCACAACTACTTTTCTTGTTTGCTATTTTCTTGCTGTAGGTAAAGAACGCAGCTAACAGAGTTTGACTGGTGATTGACTTGTAGTAGGCTCTCAATCCCAACTTCTGGCAAAACTTTTTTTTTGTTTACTTGAGGAATCTTTCGAATTGCTCCTGGCTTTATGTTGCTCTGTGTTGATAGATTTCTCACCATTTTCTGTCCCTGTAACCTCACGACAAAAAATTAGAGCAATGGATGCCACAGGCATAGGAAGACGCAGGAAGCAAAACCCTGATCAGGGTTCTAACCCTTCCCCATTCTACTAAAAGTAAAAATGCTTTGTTGCCTTCTCTACCTATTATGGAGATTTCTTGCTCCTGAACCCCCCACCTGCACAGTCATTGGGACAGGAGGTAATTGAAAGTCCATGTAACAACTACACAGCACAATAAAAACCTGGCAAAGGTCTTGCCCTCTTTATCCAAAACACAAAGATTTAGCTGGAGCTGGGATGTAATGCACAAGACATTGGACCGCACAACCCACCAGTTTTTCACACCAAAACAGAAGTAGAGCGGTTATTTTAAGTAAACGATACAGACTTCATAATGCCATTTAATGGCCACAACCCAATTGGTATTAAATAAATATTTGTTAAATAATAATTTTTACGTTTCGGAAACCATTAAGGTGCCCATACACTTTACAACCCTCGCAAGACTTTTGTCTTGCAAGGGTTGTAAAGTACTTAAAAAAACGTACGATCTGCCCATCTTGGACAGGCAGATCGTACTTGCGATCATTGCAAGCCCGCCCCCCTGAGGTACTGCAATGAGGGGCGGGCTTGCGAAGACTGCAAACGGGCAGTGTGCGCATGCGCACATCGGCCCGTTCGGCAGTTGTCGAACCAGCAGGCCACTAACTCGCCGAGAATCGTACGATTCCCGGCGGGTTTTCTAGCCTGCTGGTTCGACGGAAGACGTGCCACCGTACAGTAGAAACGGTCGCACGCCTTCCATACACTGCACGATTCTCGTATGATCGCGGGATTTCCCGCGATTCTCGTACGAGAATCGTGCAGTGTATGGGCACCTTTTAAAAAGCACAAACCCAAAGGCTTAGCCATGGAGCTCAAACTTCAAACCATTTAAACTGGTATCAAAATCCATCAACTATACTCGCTGATCCTGAAGATGACAGAGTGAATGAAGTGATGGGTAAATGTAAACCCCTTGAAGTTCATTCATTGGAGTGGTTTTCCCACCACAATTCTGAAGCCAATGACGGGTCAATAGTCTGGAGGCCTTTTCCTAAGCAACAGCTTGGCCGTTTGCAGATTCTTTCCAGCAACATACACTGCCCCTGCAAATAGAAAAGCAGGGAAATTAGAACCCATACACATCCAAGTACCTTAGAAATTCTAAAGGGGAACAAACTTAAGAAGTGATATAGCAAAAAAAAAATAGTACCACAGCTATTAAAACTGTGGTACTCTTATTCTGTCAAGTGAGGATTATGTCAAAGTGCACCCTTTATGGCTCTGCACATTTATATGACTGAGGCGTTAAATTGTATTTCCACTTTTGCAGTCAGATTTGAGAAAACCCATCTATGTTTACACGTTCCCATTCACACACCATACCTACATTTTATTTTTTTTAAATGTCTTGCCTTTTTAGATGTTTCTTTGGTGAAGCTTCTAGTTGCAAATTTCAAGCAGTTTGAAAGTAAAAGCAGAGGAACAAACTGACGGGCAGACTGAGCTTCATCTAATTAACATACAATGCCTCCAAGTCTTTAAACCTTTTTTAGGGCAGACAAGTCTAGTTTACAACTGATAATGACATCTGCCAGCACAGTTAGAGTAAACACAACTTCCCACAGCCCCCTTCTTAATATTACATGAAGGGAAGATGGGTAGAATTTTAAGCAAGTAAAAAAACACTTAAAAGCTTATAGGCAGCAATTTTTTGATTTAATATTTTTTTTTTAATGCTATGTGAATGGGAACATATAACAAATAAAAAGTAGGCGTTATCCTGATTTTGCTGCAAACGTGGAAATACGCTTTAAACGTCTCCAGCGTTCCAGTGCTTGCATTATACTTGATGTAAGGCTTGGATGCAGCTACTTGGCCATGGAAGCCCATTCCATGAAGCTCTCTACACACTGTTGTTGTGCCAATCTGAAGGCCACACGAAGTTTGGAGGTCTGTAGCTATTGACTCTGCAGACAGTTGGCGACTTCTGTGCTCTTCACCATGTGCTGACCCCACTCTGTCATTTTACATGGCCTACCACTTCATAGCTGAGTTGCTGTTCTTCCCAGTTGCTTCCACTTTGTTATAATACCACTAACAGATGACCGTGGAATTTTTTGTAGCAAGGAAATTTCACAGAACACCTTTTAAACCAATGATTTGGAGGGGTTCCCCAATACTTTTGGCAATATAGTGTATTTAAACTGTGAAGCCACCATGCTGCATTGAGCCACCTGCAAACTGAGGAACTTTAACTCTGAACTATCTAAACCTTTAACCATGGCGGTCCATATGCCTTTGAGACAGACTCTACATCTAAAAAGGTACAACAACACGCCAGAAGCCCAACATGGCTCAAGGCAACTGAAGACCCTCCGCATGTGCCTGCACCAAATATGACAAAGCACACCGAACAGCTCCTCAAAAGAAATGGGAAATAAAATGTAGCCTTCATCCATCAGGCACATAGTTTATACATGCAGGACTGCATTAGTGTTTCTATGTTACGTACCACTAGGTGTATCAAAATAATGCTAGGCTAGCATTTAAAGATATGAAAGCATTTCTTGTATTTTATAACATTATGTTCATGAACACTCACCCCCTAAGGAGCCGCTGGAATAAGCGGGTCATCACTAGTCTGTCTAGTGGATTTGATCTTCAGCTTCCCCCTTAGCATTCAACCGCCCTCTTCTAGTGCCCACAAAGCTGATGTCCACTCCAGTATATGCATTGCTAAATAACTTTTTTAACTTCTTTGTACTGGGGAGAGAGGGTATAGGGATCCTAGACATCCAGGGTGTAACAGACCTAGAGTCCAGACTCACCAGACTTGCATCTCAGTGTAGATCCATTTGTAGTACAGCAAATAGCAATTGGAGTAACAGATGAGCAGGAGATGAGTACAGATCCTCAGTAGGAGAGACACCAGCCAAGCTCCAGAGGTCCTCTATGTTCCAGGCACTTCCAGCAGACATCAGATTCTCTGGTTCTCCTTCTGTGGCAAACACAGGCCTCCTCTATGCTTGAGGCCCAGGGAAACTCTTCCCACACTCCAGCTTCTGCCCACCCACAGGCCTCAGGCCTAGCCTAGGGGGGTGGCTGGACAGCAGCAAGCCCTAACCCATGGCTGGTCCTGACTAGCCTCGAACTGAGCACATGGCAATTCCCTTTAGTATATGTACCCTATCCCAGAATGCACCACTGGTTGAGAGAAACCCAGTTATTGGCTACTGTCCTGTACATACACTAACAGTGCCTCTTCTTATTGGCTGTCCCACAATACAGCAGAGTCACACTCCACCCCAGGGGGTTACAGTCAATGCCAGACACCTGAATTTAACCAGGTAAATTCCACTATAATCCAACCAGGCTGACTGCAGCCCTGACAATCACTAAATGTCTAGTAGCCACCTCACAAAAGGTGATGGGGGTGGGAGGGTGGGCTACATGTATATAAGAACAACAATTATTAGAATGGAGTTAATGGGATATTACCTGAGAGGAAAGGGAGGAAATTGCTGGTCTCAGGAAAGTGTTCCTTGTACCAAATCTGATGGGCTCCCAGAACATAAGTCAGCCATGCAGTAACAATATTTTGGTAGATAGGACCAAAGTTTAACTTTTTGGTAAATATACACATTCTATGTTTGGAGAAAAAGCATGTTGGTATGCTTTTACTGCACCTTGGCTTGATCAGTATGCAATCCTTGAGAGACAAATGGTTCTAAGTTGATTGATGAAAGTCTGCAGGAGAATGGCGGTGTGCTGGTCTGCAATCTAAAACAAAAATATTCGGTTATGTGAACATAATTTAAAACCAGAAGAAAATTGACAACAGAATGGCTGTAACGGGAGAAATTTCAAATTTAAAAGTAACTCATCGGGTTTACCTCTAACATCCTGCTTCAGCTCATGCCACACAATTTCAGTATGGCAAAGTAGATTTTCACAAACTAGGCTTTAACAGTTTCCTATAGTTTGTATACTTTTTTCGGCTATGTGCATTAGAGTATCTAAAATGAGCATTGTATTAAACTAGAAAGAGTGTATGGACTTAAAATGATTTTTTTTCTCCATCAGGTCTGGATGATTGCCTGCAGCAGTATATAAAAAATTTTGAGAGGGAAAAGATTGCAGGGGATCAATTGCTACGCATTACTCATCAGGAACTGGAGGAGCTGGGAGTCACGCGCATTGGACATCAGGAGCTCATTCTTGAAGCTGTAGACTTACTATGTGCACTGGTAAGCATTTCGTTTTTATGGAAGAAAACCTAGTCAACTTTGTATCGTGGAAGTATCATTTGGGAAACCTTCCCATTCTTGATGACTTCTAGTAGAATTTTCACTTTTGCTGCATACTTTGAGGTGGTGTTAGTAAATCATGTTTTAGTGTTAAGGCAGAACTCCTGCCACACTTTTTCTGTCCAGTCTGCCTCTAGTGCTTGGTGGGAAAACTGGTGCTCTTTCATTTTCTTTCCTACCCTTCTCCACTGTGTGCCTCTAATTGTTTTTGACTTAATGTGTTCCTTATATCAATAATGTATGCTGTTGAACTCGTGTTACTACTACTACTACTACTACATTCTACTTGAACATGAGTATTGAAGAGTAGCTCAGATTAATGTCTTATGCAGTACCGGGTGATCTACACTGCAAACATCTTTAAAACACAGTGCTACTGGCTTATACTGTTTATTTTGGTAAAGCTGTGTGTATTCCCTTAGATAGGCATGTGGTCTACAAAATGTCAAGAGCTGTTGAAGTGGCCATTACTATAGTGATGTGCTAACTCCACCTGACTCCCACTACTAGATGCACGGCAGGATGAGAAAGACCAAGGAACGGCATAGGAGCCTCCTTTTTGTTTTTCTCCACTTTTATGGTAGAAAGACTCAGCTAAATGGAAAAGTAAAGTAGACACCCCTCCAAGCTTGTTCTCATGATATGCTATCATTTAAACATGAATTGGTAAACTAAACATGAGATTGTAGTCCATCACAGGAGTGAGCTTGGGGTGGTGGCTGCTTTACAACACACACCGGGACCATGGGGAACAAAAGTAGCCACCCTCCAGAAGGAAGTGTCAGCATGAATTCAGAAAAGATTTGAGGATTTACAGCCGAGTGACATACAAATAAGTTAAGTTTTTGCTAATAGTTAAGATACTGGCATTCATTTTTAAGATTTAACTCTTGAGTTTAGTGTCACTTTAACATTTAGCTGTGTTTTTCTACCATAAAAGTGGAGAGAAACAAAATGAGGCTCTTATACCCTCCCTTGGTCTTTCTCATCCTGAGGTGCTCTATCATGTTTAAGATTTATCTCCTAAATTTTATTGTGACACTTTAAAAAGGGCAGAAAGATGCATAGTGGGCAGAAAGAAAATGTAAAGAATGCTGCATAGTGAAGTTCTACAAAATGTTTGTAAACTAGTTGTCACAAAGGTTATCTGAAGAGTGCCAGTCCCAATCTTATTTAATTTTCCACTGCTCCGTATTCTAAAACAAAAGTAAACATGGGGGATGCGGCTACATTTATTTTACAGCAGTATTTTTTTTATTTTTTTTTTAGTATATAGGTGAATACTTTTCTGTTGGAAAACTATTTCAGGTCATTTTAAATATTCAATTATGAAATTTAAAAATGTTCTACTAACCAGGACAGGCACAGTAACTGCCCTTTAGTGCAATTTACAGTGATTTGTTCATTTTAACTTTATGTGGGGTTTTTTTTTAAACTGTTCTTTTTGCCTCCCCTACAGAATTATGGTTTGGAAACAGAAAATCTAAAAACTCTCTCCCACAAATTAAATGCCTCTGCCAAAAATCTGCAAAATTTTATTGCTGGGAGGAGGAGAAGCGGGCATTATGATGGCAAGAGTAGCAGAAAATTGCCAAATGACTTCCTAACATCGGTGGTAGATCTGATTGGATCGGCAAAAAGTCTTCTTGCCTGGTTGGATAGGTAAGATGTATTTCAGTTCGTTTTTATAGCCACACTTTGTTCGTGAAAATACTTTTTCACAAATTTTTAGTTAAAATAGCAAGTGCCCCTTTTTGAAATTTTTTTATTATATTGCTCCATATATCTGGTTAAATCCGTGTCAGTTTCACAAACCATTGTTTCTATACAGCATATGTCCTTAATAGAGTGTCTCATGTAGTATGTACAAGAGGATGAAGAGAATTAGGGAAGAAGAGAACAGAAAAGTTTTCTTGATACCTTGATATAAAAGGCAAGTTATGCTAGGTGTGCTGGGTAAATTTAGACATTTATCTAAAAGGTTGCCTTTGAAATTACTTCCACAGGGGGCCTTGTAAAAGTGTATACAGTATGACTTGTGCAGGCAGCCCTACGAGTGATATACTTAAACAGGAAATTGAAGGAATATTGTGCTGGCTGTGCCCTTAATGATACTGGTACAGCTCTTACAGGACATCAAGAGAATGGGGAAAAAAAATAAAGCTTTTTCAAATGTATCTTCAAAGGTACCGGATTTGGCATTAGCCGACATGTGTCTCTGCTTTGCTGTGACTCTCAGACACCCGATATTAAGGTATCGGGTGTCTGAAAAAGGTTAACCCTTTCAGTAATGGATCTCTAGATAGTTAGACATCTATTACTGAAAGGTAACCGCTGATTCTCAGCGGTTAGCAGCCTTCTAGTGCAGCAAATAACTCGTCACGTACAGTGTACGTGACGAGTCATTTGGTCCCTTTGTGGCTGGACGTACAGTGTACGTCTCCCGTCACGAAGGGGTTAAAGGAGCTAATTGTATTTAACCACTTGCTGCACACATATATGTGGCAGTTTATAGAACAGGCTCTCGATCATGTGATCAGTAGAGAGTCCAAGAAAGACCTCCGGCATTAAGATACTCTTGAAGGGCCAGCAGGAAGTGCATTTATTTTTTAATCAAAACATTGTCTTTGCTGATGCATTATAAACAAATTTGGGCTTATTTAATAGGGCAGTGCAAAGAGCTATGATACTCTGTTAATTTTAAGTTACTTGATTGTTGTACTTTGCCTTCCTAAATAAGCCTAATTTTTGTTTAAGTTTTGCCTTAAGTTTGCATTCAGGAGTGATCACTGATTAAGAACACAGGTAGACTAACACTAGATAAACTGACATGAGACCAAACAGATAAAGCCTAATTACTAATAAACTCATCTTTATGTTAACTAAATAGTGCAGTTATACTGGAGATTTTCTTTTATGTAACCTCAAATTAATAAACCATTCTCTCCAAATCGGAGTAAATTATTCTTATCAATTCTAGTTCTGGCTAAAGTTATCTGTATGTATGTTTTTGCATTAATCCTGGGCCATCATACAAAAAAACATAAGGCACAATTTCTGCAAAGCATTTTTATGTACACTGCAAGCATGCCATCTTGGGATATAACCCAATTCTATTAGACTCTAGTCAGTGGTTAGTTGTACCCAAAGCATGTCATCAGAGAACACCAATAATAACCATTCATCTTTGATGATATAAAGCCTTGTTACTGTAGCATAGAAAGACGCAATTTAAGTACAAGAAGACTTTCCCTGTTAGTAAAGCTATGACAAAGAAAATATATGCCAATTAATTAAACTGTTCAGTATCTCAAAATAACATATTAAATAGTAAATCCAAATAATTTTAGAGGATAACCATACTTTTAACTATAAAATATTTAATCTGAACTAATGTGCACTAAACATCAATGTTGCAGATGCTTGTGCATCGTTTGCAGTACTTCACCTTGTTTAGAAACCCTCCTCTGCACCAACCATAGCTGTGCACCGAGCCCTCAAGGAGTAGTGTGGCGCTGTCCCAGGTGCTGGAGATGCCTCCCGAGGTCTCATACAAGTCTATTTGGGCTCAGCTTGTAGATGTGGTCCACACAGAAGAGGTTTGTCTGCTAAAGAAAAAAAAAGCGATTGTGGAAGTTGTTGGTGCAAGTTAGTTAAGAATAGTGATGAGCCGAAGAGGCCTAAGTTCGGTTTGAATTCAAACTTTAGAACATCCAAAAAGTTTGAATTCTAACTCAATGCAAGTCAATGGGGGTAGAATTTTCAAAAACAATTGTTTCCTTTCCTGTGGTCAGATGCAAGGCTTTAGCCAATCAGGGCTCACAAGGCACAGTGGCTTGTGCGGGGTGCGCAGCTGGCGAACAGCCAGCCCGAACACCCTGACAGTTTGTGTGTTCGTCGAACAGCCAATTTTCAATTCAAGCTCACGTTCGGCTCGAACATCGAGCCCAACCCTAGTTAAGAGGGGCAGGACATGGATGGGCTGGAGGAGTTTATGGTATAAGTATTGAATTGGACTTGCCTGAGACTACTGAAGCAAGCAAAACCCAAAACATAATTACAAAATGCTGCAATACCAATGCATTATAAATCAGTCTTTGGTTTTTAAAGGATTAAGGCCTGGGCTTGACTTTCCTCAAACAGGGATGCAGTGTGAGACAAAATATTTCAGACTTCAAGCTGCATGATTGTTCTAGAAGTTGATTCAACGGGTTCAAGATGACAACCCTAGATTCTGCACTTTTATGTTTATACTCACAGATTTGAGAAACACAGGGAGCATATCACACGACATAGGCAGTAAAATTAAATTGGAAGGGGGGATGTCCCAGGGTTGCCTTGGTTATAAGGGATGCCACATTTGATTATTTTTCAGGCCGTTTAAAAAAAAATGACGTAGCAAGAGGCTGAAATGCAAAGACTTGTGCATGTGACATATATTCTATACCTTTTTAATCAAAGTGCTTCATTGCCTTTATAAAGAGAATGTGCCTTAAATTAAATTAGGGGAATTTGTTTTAAAATTAAAAATACAAAACTGCTTAATATATAAAGTACCGAAACCTAGACGTAAAAGCTAACAATAACCTGTTACTGCTGAGCCATTGTGACAGAGAGAAGCTCGCTCGTCCCTTCCTGTACATTCCTATTGGCTTATGAGGTGGTCCAGCAGGATTATGCAAGAGCAGTAGGTAGGGGGTGAAAGCTCCAACACTAACTGGTAGTGTTTAGCCATGAAAGCAAGGTATTTAGAGTGTGCTGCAGCCATTTGGAAATCTGCTAATCTCCTAAATAGTTGTCCAAAAAATTGGAGAGACAGAATGTGTCATTGTGAGTCCCCCACTATTGATTTTTTGACATTGAGTGGCCACACGCCATATGGAGCTGCTTCTATTTTTATTATGTGACCTAGAGACCTCCTAATTGGTCAGTCAGGCTTGGTAAAGGCCTTTTCATAGCCACACAGATTTGCCCCAATAATGAATGGAGACATTTTCCCATCATTTAACGTCTGACAGCAGCATGTTCACTCTGTGAAAGCTGTCTTTCACTATTGGGAATAATTGTTACCAAGCTTCTACATTGTTCATCTGTAGAACACAATGCTGAAACTATGGCATCGCCTGATTTTATGTGGCCATGTATAATCAATGCAAGATATGCCATGCGTGCAAATATTGGGATGGCTGGCCTAAACTCAGGTTCTTCTTTCGTCTTCCTTTTTTCTTGTTCATCCCCATTCTGACAACAGTGAATTGATGAAAGCCAAACTCTGGCTGATGTAAGCTTATCTTGCATCACTGCTTTTTTTATATCTTATTAAATAAGACCGGTATGTTTAGTTTGATTAGTAAAGCATATTAGAGAAGCTGAATGTATGATTTGCTGCTAAGCCTACAGGAAGTTCATTAGTGTTCATTAATTTACATATTTTGAAATTGTATTTAATTTAATTAGATAATGAGATTTATTTATGTAACAACAATTAAATTACATTTCATGTTTTTCTGCTTACATCAATGAACAGGATATTGCACTGTCATTTCATTTGCAATCTTGTGGAGCATGCAGGGGGGAAAAAAAAAATCCTAAAAAACATATTTTGTGCTTATTTATAAATGGTTGGAAAACGTTTTATTGTTGCAGTGTTAAAGTAACATAACATTCCTAATTTATAAGCAAAGTGATCTAATTTCTCTCCTTCACATTGGTGTGGTACTCCTTGCATCAAAAATTTATAAAAAATCTGCAGCTCCCTCAAATTTAGGAAAGTGTCCCTCTCACTAAAGCACACTCAATATTTGGCTACTATAAAGTGGGCTTATCATGATTTTAGAAATGTTTCACTTTCTGGTTGTAAGGCTAGGTAGGAATTGCCAAAATTGGGAAATTTCACTTTGCTAATTTTGGAAAAATTCACGGCATTTGATAAACAGTCACGTCAGTGATATACTGCAGCATTGTTTATCAGCAAAGCCATGTTGCACAGTGAAGGGGCCTCACTGCTAGGAATGCAAAAATAATGCCTGTTTTCAATGCATAATGAAATGCCTCTTGCTTCGGGTCAGTAAATCAAAAGAAAGGTAGCAAGTATGCAGTTAAGAACTTCAAACTTTGCTTCACGTTTCTTATATGCATACTTGTTCTGGGCCAGTAACCAAAAATATTTTAAGCCAGTGGGTCAACTGGCATTTTAAGAAAGAGGTCCGCAATCCATGCAGCATCCATGGTTTTTTTTCTCAAGACAGGTTTGCTTTAATGCTTAACCATCCCCAGTCCTAACATGTATTCTTACCCCTAAAGTGAGCCATTAAAGTATACCTTTAGCCAACACTCTTTTTCAGGTTTGGGCAAAAAGGAAAAGGCTGTGAGACGGGCAGCTTTTTATTGTTGCCTGCCTCACATATGGGGCAATTTTGTTGTCTCTATTTCTCTGGTAACCATTGTGACTGCAAATTATATGGGACACCCACAAATGTACATGTGTCACTAGAACAGAAGGTCAGGAAAACTCTTCCAATGGGATGCTTATTCTGAATTTTAAGTTTTAAGTCGCTTTTAAGAATCTTCCTCTTAGTTGCATTCTAGACAGTAAGTGAGGGTAAGTCTTCCCAATGGGACAAAGAGTGCTACTCTATTTAAAATAAAAATAACTAGTAATGGCTAGAAATAGACATAACCTTCCCTAAAGTGTGCCTGTTATTTAAACCCTAACCTTGAAAGTAGTAATTTAAACCATTGATAAAGTTTTATTTCTGTTGGATCAGTGTGATACCTGTTGATCCTGCAAGCTGAAAACCTCCTTTGCTTTCTGTCCTTGCTTGCTTTATGGTTTCTCCTAGAAAAAAAAAATGAGACAAAAACACAAGAGGGTAGACAAGTCCTTTTATGGTGTTGTTATTTTAAAGACTTGGTAAACTTTGAAAAATAAAAATACAAATATCATGATTTGGTATTATTTCCATCTTTGACGCTGCTAGAACTCTTTAGGTATCTCCAAATTGAGAGCTTATGAGGAGTAGGTCTGTCTCCTCATAGAACTTTGGTCACACTCCATGCCCAGAGGGATCCAGGAACTTGATGTTCTTAAAGTGGGTCTCTGAATAAAAGCCGGGGTGTACAAAAGGTTATAAGTGGTCTAAAGATAATGAGCTATCAAGTCATCCATAAAAATTATTTCTTTACAATACTGGTAATTTGTTTCATGACAAACATTTGAAAACCTTTTTGTATAGAGCAACACAACTGAGTAGACTTAAATGTAATATATGCAAGGATAGTTCTTTTGAGAGTTATTAATGACATCTCATTATCCGCTTTCTCTCGACTCGGCGCTTTCTCTCGACTCGGCGCTTTCTCTCGACTCGGCGCTTTCTCTCGACTCGGCGCTTTCTCTCGACTCGGCGCTTTCTCTCGACTCGGCGCTTTCTCTCGACTCGGCGCTTTCTCTCGACTCGGCGCTTTCTCTCGACTCGGCGCTTTCTCTCGACTCGGCGCTTTCTCTCGACTCGGCGCTTTCTCTCGACTCGGCGCTTTCTCTCGACTCGGCGCTTTCTCTCGACTCGGCGCTTTCTCTCGACTCGGCGCTTTCTCTCGACTCGGCGCTTTCTCTCGACTCGGCGCTTTCTCTCGACTCGGCGCTTTCTCTCGACTCGGCGCTTTCTCTCGACTCGGCGCTTTCTCTCGACTCGGCGCTTTCTCTCGACTCGGCGCTTTCTCTCGACTCGGCGCTTTCTCTCGACTCGGCGCTTTCTCTCGACTCGGCGCTTTCTCTCGACTCGGCGCTTTCTCTCGACTCGGCGCTTTCTCTCGACTCGGCGCTTTCTCTCGACTCGGCGCTTTCTCTCGACTCGGCGCTTTCTCTCGACTTCTCTCTCGCTCTCTGAGCTCTCTCGCTCTCTGAGCTCTCTCGCTCTCTGAGCTCTCTCGCTCTCTGAGCTCTCTCGCTCTCTGAGCTCTCTCGCTCTCTGAGCTCTCTCGCTCTCTGAGCTCTCTCGCTCTCTCTCGCTCTGAGCTCTCTCGCTCTCTCTCGCTCTGAGCTCTCTCTCTCTCTGAGCTCTCTCCCTCGCTCTCTGAGCTCTCTCCCTCGCTCTCTGAGCTCTCTCCCTCGCTCTCTGAGCTCTCTCCCTCGCTCTCTGAGCTCTCTCCCTCGCTCTCTGAGCTCTCTCCCTCGCTCTCTGAGCTCTCTCCCTCGCTCTCTGAGCTCTCTCCCTCGCTCTCTGAGCTCTCTCCCTCGCTCTCTGAGCTCTCTCCCTCGCTCTCTGAGCTCTCTCCCTCGCTCTCTGAGCTCTCTCCCTCGCTCTCTGAGCTCTCTCCCTCGCTCTCTGAGCTCTCTCCCTCGCTCTCTGAGCTCTCTCCCTCGCTCTCTGAGCTCTCTCCCTCGCTCTCTGAGCTCTCTCCCTCGCTCTCTGAGCTCTCTCCCTCGCTCTCTGAGCTCTCTCCCTCGCTCTCTGAGCTCTCTCCCTCGCTCTCTGAGCTCTCTCCCTCGCTCTCTGAGCTCTCTCCCTCGCTCTCTGAGCTCTCTCCCTCGCTCTCTGAGCTCTCTCCCTCGCTCTCTGAGCTCTCTCCCTCGCTCTCTGAGCTCTCTCCCTCGCTCTCTGAGCTCTCTCCCTCGCTCTCTGAGCTCTCTCCCTCGCTCTCTGAGCTCTCTCCCTCGCTCTCTGAGCTCTCTCCCTCGCTCTCTGAGCTCTCTCCCTCGCTCTCTGAGCTCTCTCCCTCGCTCTCTGAGCTCTCTCCCTCGCTCTCTGAGCTCTCTCCCTCGCTCTCTGAGCTCTCTCCCTCGCTCTCTGAGCTCTCTCCCTCGCTCTCTGAGCTCTCTCCCTCGCTCTCTGAGCTCTCTCCCTCGCTCTCTGAGCTCTCTCCCTCGCTCTCTGAGCTCTCTCCCTCGCTCTCTGAGCTCTCTCCCTCGCTCTCTGAGCTCTCTCCCTCGCTCTCTGAGCTCTCTCCCTCGCTCTCTGAGCTCTCTCCCTCGCTCTCTGAGCTCTCTCCCTCGCTCTCTGAGCTCTCTCCCTCGCTCTCTGAGCTCTCTCCCTCGCTCTCTGAGCTCTCTCCCTCGCTCTCTGAGCTCTCTCCCTCGCTCTCTGAGCTCTCTCCCTCGCTCTCTGAGCTCTCTCCCTCGCTCTCTGAGCTCTCTCCCTCGCTCTCTGAGCTCTCTCCCTCGCTCTCTGAGCTCTCTCCCTCGCTCTCTGAGCTCTCTCCCTCGCTCTCTGAGCTCTCTCCCTCGCTCTCTGAGCTCTCTCCCTCGCTCTCTGAGCTCTCTCCCTCGCTCTCTGAGCTCTCTCCCTCGCTCTCTGAGCTCTCTCCCTCGCTCTCTGAGCTCTCTCCCTCGCTCTCTGAGCTCTCTCCCTCGCTCTCTGAGCTCTCTCCCTCGCTCTCTGAGCTCTCTCCCTCGCTCTCTGAGCTCTCTCCCTCGCTCTCTGAGCTCTCTCCCTCGCTCTCTGAGCTCTCTCCCTCGCTCTCTGAGCTCTCTCCCTCGCTCTCTGAGCTCTCTCCCTCGCTCTCTGAGCTCTCTCCCTCGCTCTCTGAGCTCTCTCCCTCGCTCTCTGAGCTCTCTCCCTCGCTCTCTGAGCTCTCTCCCTCGCTCTCTGAGCTCTCTCCCTCGCTCTCTGAGCTCTCTCCCTCGCTCTCTGAGCTCTCTCCCTCGCTCTCTGAGCTCTCTCCCTCGCTCTCTGAGCTCTCTCCCTCGCTCTCTGAGCTCTCTCCCTCGCTCTCTGAGCTCTCTCCCTCGCTCTCTGAGCTCTCTCCCTCGCTCTCTGAGCTCTCTCCCTCGCTCTCTGAGCTCTCTCCCTCGCTCTCTGAGCTCTCTCCCTCGCTCTCTGAGCTCTCTCCCTCGCTCTCTGAGCTCTCTCCCTCGCTCTCTGAGCTCTCTCCCTCGCTCTCTGAGCTCTCTCCCTCGCTCTCTGAGCTCTCTCCCTCGCTCTCTGAGCTCTCTCCCTCGCTCTCTGAGCTCTCTCCCTCGCTCTCTGAGCTCTCTCCCTCGCTCTCTGAGCTCTCTCCCTCGCTCTCTGAGCTCTCTCCCTCGCTCTCTGAGCTCTCTCCCTCGCTCTCTGAGCTCTCTCCCTCGCTCTCTGAGCTCTCTCCCTCGCTCTCTGAGCTCTCTCCCTCGCTCTCTGAGCTCTCTCCCTCGCTCTCTGAGCTCTCTCCCTCGCTCTCTGAGCTCTCTCCCTCGCTCTCTGAGCTCTCTCCCTCGCTCTCTGAGCTCTCTCCCTCGCTCTCTGAGCTCTCTCCCTCGCTCTCTGAGCTCTCTCCCTCGCTCTCTGAGCTCTCTCCCTCGCTCTCTGAGCTCTCTCCCTCGCTCTCTGAGCTCTCTCCCTCGCTCTCTGAGCTCTCTCCCTCGCTCTCTGAGCTCTCTCCCTCGCTCTCTGAGCTCTCTCCCTCGCTCTCTGAGCTCTCTCCCTCGCTCTCTGAGCTCTCTCCCTCGCTCTCTGAGCTCTCTCCCTCGCTCTCTGAGCTCTCTCCCTCGCTCTCTGAGCTCTCTCCCTCGCTCTCTGAGCTCTCTCCCTCGCTCTCTGAGCTCTCTCCCTCGCTCTCTGAGCTCTCTCCCTCGCTCTCTGAGCTCTCTCCCTCGCTCTCTGAGCTCTCTCCCTCGCTCTCTGAGCTCTCTCCCTCGCTCTCTGAGCTCTCTCCCTCGCTCTCTGAGCTCTCTCCCTCGCTCTCTGAGCTCTCTCCCTCGCTCTCTGAGCTCTCTCCCTCGCTCTCTGAGCTCTCTCCCTCGCTCTCTGAGCTCTCTCCCTCGCTCTCTGAGCTCTCTCCCTCGCTCTCTGAGCTCTCTCCCTCGCTCTCTGAGCTCTCTCCCTCGCTCTCTGAGCTCTCTCCCTCGCTCTCTGAGCTCTCTCCCTCGCTCTCTGAGCTCTCTCCCTCGCTCTCTGAGCTCTCTCCCTCGCTCTCTGAGCTCTCTCCCTCGCTCTCTGAGCTCTCTCCCTCGCTCTCTGAGCTCTCTCCCTCGCTCTCTGAGCTCTCTCCCTCGCTCTCTGAGCTCTCTCCCTCGCTCTCTGAGCTCTCTCCCTCGCTCTCTGAGCTCTCTCCCTCGCTCTCTGAGCTCTCTCCCTCGCTCTCTGAGCTCTCTCCCTCGCTCTCTGAGCTCTCTCCCTCGCTCTCTGAGCTCTCTCCCTCGCTCTCTGAGCTCTCTCCCTCGCTCTCTGAGCTCTCTCCCTCGCTCTCTGAGCTCTCTCCCTCGCTCTCTGAGCTCTCTCCCTCGCTCTCTGAGCTCTCTCCCTCGCTCTCTGAGCTCTCTCCCTCGCTCTCTGAGCTCTCTCCCTCGCTCTCTGAGCTCTCTCCCTCGCTCTCTGAGCTCTCTCCCTCGCTCTCTGAGCTCTCTCCCTCGCTCTCTGAGCTCTCTCCCTCGCTCTCTGAGCTCTCTCCCTCGCTCTCTGAGCTCTCTCCCTCGCTCTCTGAGCTCTCTCCCTCGCTCTCTGAGCTCTCTCCCTCGCTCTCTGAGCTCTCTCCCTCGCTCTCTGAGCTCTCTCCCTCGCTCTCTGAGCTCTCTCCCTCGCTCTCTGAGCTCTCTCCCTCGCTCTCTGAGCTCTCTCCCTCGCTCTCTGAGCTCTCTCCCTCGCTCTCTGAGCTCTCTCCCTCGCTCTCTGAGCTCTCTCCCTCGCTCTCTGAGCTCTCTCCCTCGCTCTCTGAGCTCTCTCCCTCGCTCTCTGAGCTCTCTCCCTCGCTCTCTGAGCTCTCTCCCTCGCTCTCTGAGCTCTCTCCCTCGCTCTCTGAGCTCTCTCCCTCGCTCTCTGAGCTCTCTCCCTCGCTCTCTGAGCTCTCTCCCTCGCTCTCTGAGCTCTCTCCCTCGCTCTCTGAGCTCTCTCCCTCGCTCTCTGAGCTCTCTCCCTCGCTCTCTGAGCTCTCTCCCTCGCTCTCTGAGCTCTCTCCCTCGCTCTCTGAGCTCTCTCCCTCGCTCTCTGAGCTCTCTCCCTCGCTCTCTGAGCTCTCTCCCTCGCTCTCTGAGCTCTCTCCCTCGCTCTCTGAGCTCTCTCCCTCGCTCTCTGAGCTCTCTCCCTCGCTCTCTGAGCTCTCTCCCTCGCTCTCTGAGCTCTCTCCCTCGCTCTCTGAGCTCTCTCCCTCGCTCTCTGAGCTCTCTCCCTCGCTCTCTGAGCTCTCTCTCTCTCTCTCTGAGCTCTGAGCTCTCTCTCTCTGAGCTCTGAGCTCTCTCTCTCTCTCGCTCTCGCTCTGAGCTCTCTCTCTCTCTCTCGCTCTCTCTCTCTCTGAGCTTCGCTCTGAGCTCTCTCTCGCTCGCTCTGTAGAGGTCAGTATGTAACGCAGTGCAGCTGTCAGCATGTAACGCAGTGCAGCTGTCAGCATGTAATGAGGTGCAGCTGTCAGTATGCAACGCAGTTCAGAAGTCAGCAGTCAACATGCAATGCATTGCAGCGGTCAGTATGTAACGCAGTGCAGAGGTCAGCATGCAACACAGTGCAGCCGTCAGTATGTAACACAGTAATCGGTAAGCATGTAATGCAGTGCAGCAGTCAGCATGTAACGCAGTGCAACTGTCAGTAAAGCAGTGCATCAGTCAGCATGTAATGCAGTGCAGCTGTCAGTAAAGTCGTGCATCAGTCAGCATGTAATGCAGTGCAGCAGTCAGTAACGCAGTGCAGCAATCAGTAAAGCAGTGCAGCAGTCAGGGACTTACAGTGGTTCTTCTCTCCTGTTTCAGGTGCTGTGCCATCTTCTTTTCCTCTCCTGGTGGGGGGAGCAGTGAGGTCGCCTGCACGTTTTCAGGTGATTCCAGCCACTTCCTGCTGCCCTCCCTTTAGGACCCAGCAGACAGGCAGTAGGAGTGCAGCCTCCCTCCAGCCAATGGCAGAAGAAGTGGGCGGAGGGAGCTGCCGTTGAGCCCGAACACTACACGGGCTAATCAAAGGCAGCCGAAGAGCTTCAAGCGATTGCAGCTGCGCCAGCGGGGGCCGTTTTTACAGGCACCAGAGAGGCCCGGGGGGCAATTGCCACCATGCCCCCCCGGCCCAGTCTGCCCCTGCTCCTAATAATAAAGCAGTGTATACCTAAAACTTGACTGTATTAAACGGTAATAAAACAAATCTGAATTGTGTTGCATCTTAAATCCACCAGGCTTTCCCTTCTATACATTCAGATGCATATTTAAAAGCATCAGTTCTTTAAAGTAAACCTAAAGTACAGCAGTAGCTTTATCCAGTGATTACCCCTTGTCTAAAAATGTGTTTCATACTTTGTGTTCATATTCAATATTTAATTTTCTCAATTGCAGTCTTGTGCACAGAACCAGAGTAAGACTGGATAGCTGCTTTGAAGTTGTACCAAGAGGAAATTGGTGGGACAAAAAATATAGTAACCCATACAATACTAGGTTAACGTTGCCAGCATTATGAAACTGTAATCATTTTGAAAAGTTATTGTACTTGGCATGTTGCACTTTGGTTTATTAAAGATTCTATAAGACGTTTATATGAAAATACTGTTTCTGTTATTAATGTGTGTGTAATCTTACCCCTTGGTATCCTCTCAGGATGAGCACACCTATTTCTTATGTTTCAAATGAGTCAGTGTTCTATTTTTATGCTGTAATTTGTGAATCCATGTAAACATACTGCATTGCAGTTGAGAACAATATGTATGATTCAATGCCTTTTTTTTCTTACCCGCAATCCTTCCTGTATGTTTAAGTTCTTCTCTTGCCTTAGGTATTGCCACGCTGATCAGGATGACATTGATAACCTTAAAAAAAGATGGATAGGGCATAAACTGGATAAGTAAGTGAAAAACACAATTTATTTAATCATTTTAATACATATTTCCTTTTAGATATTGCTAGTAAGTTATTTGATCTAGAACAATACAGTTACCTGATATAGCATTTTCTGGCTGGGACAAAAGAACCATTACTCATAATAGGTTTTTATATATTGACATGTCTTAAATAAAATCTATCTGTATTGCCTCAGAGCAACCAATAAGATTCAAACTTTATTTCTCTAAATGTTACCTTCAGTGTGGGTTTGAATCTGATTGAGTGCTGTGGAGCAACTCCTAATTAAACATTTGTGTTAGTTTCTTAAACAATGCTCATGCTTGGCTGTGTAAGGTTATAATGATGACATGCTTTCAACATATAGTGAGCTGGTAGTCCTGTAATAGACTTGACTATTAAAAAAAAAAGTAGTTGAGTGGCTTGTCAAAGCATACTTCTCAGGTTCGGGTGAATGCTAGCAGCCAGTTCCCTGCCAGCCTCCTCATTTCTCAGGCACCAGAAGGATGGTCTCCCCAATGGAAATTTATGCCTCACCCAACCACTGTCCCATAACTCATATTTCTCATCTTTACACTTGCAGTCAGTTTTAATTATATATTGTACACTGGAATAAACATATTGTAGCAGAGACTGACTACATTGCTCATCTTAAGGGCAAAGTACTAAGTGCTGTCTGTTGCTTGAGCCTTCCAAGGTTTAATACAAAACCTGTTTTTTTTTGTTTTTTTTATTGGCCTTTTTTTTCTTTCATTAGTTGTAAGGGGGCAGGCTTTACTGGTAGTGTCAGCAGAAAACCATGCATGATACAGAGAAACCCAGAAACAGTCCCAACAGGTTTGTCCTACACTTTTGTTCAGTAGGGCAATTAACAATCACAGTACAATGCAGGTGAGCTTTGTACAACAAGTTATTAGCATAAACCAACAAAACATCTTGTCGAAGACACTAACTAAAGATATGTTGGTTCCTAACTAATAGGAAGCCCCCAAATGGGTTCCCCATACAAACAGGCAACACATATAATTCATAAGTGTTGAACTGTAGCAGTCAGTCTTTTCACCCAACAGCAGGCTCTAACATGGCAGATAAAGAGAGCCATTGAGCTTAAGTCAGCTCACGTCTATAATGGCCTGTGCACAGCTGACAAATAATGAGGTCTAGCTTATAAGTGAAACATGGACTTAGGACTTAGGCTTTATCCCACAAACAAAATCAAAGCCTCTGGGTTTTCGGACCCAGGCCAGAGCTTAGGTTTTGAGGAGACAAGATTTGTTTTCTCTGTAACAGATACAAATCCTGGAACCCCTCATCAGGTGTAGGTGAGAAACCTAGAGCACCATCCGCAACCCTGCCAGTGACTGCCTTGCACAATATTCACTGTAACAGGTTAATATAGATGATTTTTTCATGTGATTTACCTCTTCCACCTCACACAGCATATTGTACAAAAAGAAAAATTGCTAGTACCTGGTTTCATACCT
This sequence comes from Nanorana parkeri, assembly GCF_000935625.1. Classification (NCBI taxonomy): domain Eukaryota; kingdom Metazoa; phylum Chordata; class Amphibia; order Anura; family Dicroglossidae; genus Nanorana; species Nanorana parkeri. The sequence continues at coordinate 823,029 of NW_017306845.1, read as the reverse complement.
TGTGTTTAAAATTATGTCAAAAATACATGCTGAATTCAGAATGTTAATAGGTGAGTGCCTAGGGCAGCAGGGTACGGGAAGCAAGCCTCTAAAAGTACAACCAGTTATATTTTTCTTATTTAATTCCGCTCTACTGTTAGCCTATGGACATGTCAAGTCACATTTTGAAAATAAGCTATAGGAAGAAGTTCTTGCATTCATCATTACCTAAAATAATTGCCTATTACAAGGAACAGAGCTTTTATACAAGAGTGTTGCCATCACCATGATATCAAAATACAGCCTTGTTTTCTGAAAATCAGTTAGACTGGAATTTTGTTTAAAAGCCATTATATCAGCCCTGGTGCAATACCTGTTGCTCCTATTTGGACTGTTACTAATACCTTATTGGGATGCAAAGCGGGATTAGAAAGCAATATGGTGAGAGGTCCACTTACTAATGTTTTATTAAATTATCTAGGTATGCTCTTCAGGTTTCTGCAATCTTAAATTTGCCCCATCCTCAAAGAATACCAAAAAGGAGTTGACCATAAAAAATGGCTCATAGAATCACTACTGGCCTTTGATAGTTTGAACTTCTTCAAATGTGTTTTTCCTGTATTCTAGTGACCTTTTTGTGTTTTTTCTTTCTGAAAGTGATTACTTCAGACCTAAGATCAAGTTGTCCTTTTTACTCATTTGACTGCTGGAAAGCTTTGCATTCCTTTCCACAACATTTATTCTAAATAAGGGCTACTTTAACAGAGGCTGAGTACCAGTTAGTTGGTCTTTAGCTATCACTATTTCCAGATTGTGCAATTTGAAAGTGCTGAATCTGTATCCAAGCACATAAATCTGCATCACAGTCTTCTGCCAGTTAAGTAACGCTTCACTGGAGAAGAGTTTTGCACTGTGGTAGCATCTCCCCAAGATCTCTGTTTAGGGGCAACGCTCCACCTTGTATGGGTATCCATGCATCTGGACTATTTATTTTTATTTTCTCCAAGTCTGCAGATGACCTACAATTGAGACATCAATTATTTTGGTGGCCTGGGCAATCTGCATGCAAAACAACAACTAGGCAAGCACCAAATGAGCAGCTAATATTTCTAATGGTTACAGAACAAGGGCAGACTTTTATCATTGACCTTCTGCCACCCTGTGACTGATGTGTAGCTTCCATTATGTGGATAATTCCACACCAATACACACCAGCAATCACACCAGAGAATTTTTTTAATTCTTTGTTGTTTATGGACTCTCATATTTAAACACTTTTTTGGGATGTTCCAGCTACCACCATGATCCATACCAATTTCCAACATATATGTGTGAAGAGATTCGGCAAATACTACCGTAGTCTTCTTTATTTTTAAGTGTCAAGGTTTGGCTTTTATAAAAATATCTGTCACAGGTTTTCCCCAGCCTCAAACTGCCCCCTTTCATGTTCGCCCCATCCATGTTCGCCCCATCCATGTTCGCCCCATCCATGTTCGCCCCATCCATGTTCGCCCCATCCATGTTCGCCCCATCCATGTTCTTTAAAAGTATTGTTGAAATTTCTGAATCCTGATTGGTACTTTATACATTTGCTTCTCCTGATCTGGTCCTAGGGTGTATACTTGAGCCTATATCTATGCTATTAGGTTGATTTTAGAAAAGCTAAAGACACACAAAAAAAATCCCTGCTCTCATATGAGTAGATTTTAACCCCTTCTTGTCATGGCTGCATCTGTTCCAGTTTCTTATAGGGCTGGTAGCAATTCCCCTAGGTGTACCCATGAACCACCTCCTGTCTTAAATTGTAGAATGCAAAGGCAAAATATTTTTTATCATATAGCGCTTAAAGGTTCTAAGAAGGTCTGTAGCAAAAAAGCACTCTGAACATTTTTTCAAGAAGTGTTCAAAAAAGGAGCCTTACAGAAGGAATGAATATGACTGATAAATATATTGACAGTATATTGAAATGTCTAAGTATTAAAACCAAATGCTGAATTATCCTTTTAGGTTTGGGATGTTTTTACAGCCACCTAGTTTGTTTTGTTTCCCTTTTTCATAATTCCCTGTTGCCACTAGCCAATTATAACTCTTTAACATAAATATAATGGGCTTATTAAATTTGCAAGAATATTGATTTTGTGCTTGGGATTTGCCAAGTTCCTGCTGACGCAAGCAAAGGCCCTTAACAGAGATGTACTTTATTTGTAATGACAAATAAAATAAGCCTTTTTCCAATTTTACCATTGCTACATAAAAGTACAGCACTAGCATTGATCTGCGAATTTACAGACTGTAATCGGCCCGCACGTACAGCTCGGTGCTGTGTGCAGGGCCGTACCGAGCAGCTCCCGGGAAGGACAGGTGCTGCGTGTGATTAGTACACAGCCCCCGTCCTTCTCTATCGGACTACATGCCCGTACGCCCCCTACGCTCACCTCAAGTGCAGGTTCGTAGGAGTGCGTGTTTCCGCGCTCGGATGCAGACAAGATCTATTCTGTCGGCGTACGAGTATGCTCACCCACACCCACACGGACGTGCAGGGCGGGCGAGTGTAGGGGGGTGTACTGCTGCATAGTCCCATGGAGAAGGACGGGGGGCTGCGTACTAATCGTACGCAGCACCTATCCTTCCCAGGAGCTGCTCGGCACGGCCCTGCATGGAGCTGTACGTGTGGGCCAATTACAGTGTGAATGAGGCCTTAAGGTATTCCTATTTGTTGTAGTAATGTGCAATGCAAGTTTACTTCTGAATGGCTGAAGTGATTCATCTATGCTACAAAATGCTTCTCTGTCATCAGACTATGTAAAAGTTCTCACTCTTAATATTTTTACCAGTGCTGTAAGCAAAACACTACTTCAGTTCATGTAATTTTGCTCCCCCATGAACCAGTAAGAGGACCTGGTTTTTCCAAGTTTCCCGTTTTGTAAGCAGCTGCGTGAATTACTTTTTCCAAAAACCCATGCAGATTATTGCATTTGTGATGTGTGAAAAGAGCTGGAAAATGTGCACTGTTAGTGTCAGTTGAGGACCCGTTTGGGGAACAATAGCTTAATATATACTGGACAGACTGATTCCTGTACTGCTGATTCACTGGCTCCTCTCCCATGAAATACAGTTGCTCAATTCAATTATCTTTATAAATACTAATATTTAAAGAAAAAGTATGTAGTATGTCTAAATGAGCACGTCATAAAATCTGGGGCTGTATCAAGATCAATTTCTGATGTGCTCATACAATATGATTAAATATAAAACCATGTAATCCGGTCTTCTACAATTGTCATGAAATAGCTGTACATTTTTTTTTTCTTTTTTGCTAAGGTTATAATGCCTTTACCATCCACATTTCATAGAACACTGTATACATTTTTAAAGTGTAGTTTATACATTTTATGTCTTGCTTTAGAAAAATAAATGATGAGGTACAATATAGTGCAAATGCCCAAACCAAATATCAGACTCCATAATAATGAAAAAAATTACTGTTTTTCATGTCCAGCTTCCCTGCAGTAAATTGTTTAAGCATTAATGCTGCTGTTTTATAGGTCCGATTTATTAGCTAAATTAATAAGAATACATGAAGATATGAAAAATATCAACATATTTTTTACATTTGCCCCACTGAACATTTTTATTTATGGTTTTAGTTATACTTGTTCTTTTCCCTGATCCATTATTAAAAATGTAAGCTTTTTCCCAGTGAAGAAGGAACCTAATATATAGTTACATAGTATTTGAGGTTGAATAAAGACATTAGTCCATCAAGTCCAACCTATTAGGATCCCCATGGAAACTGACTTAATTTGCCGAACCCTGTACATGTTATGTTTCTACCTATAGCTTCCCCATTGTGGTGAGAGTTAATGTCTATTAAATATACCTGTTGGATAACTGCAAAAAAACCTATTGATTCTTACAGAACTCCAGTGAGCATATAAGTTCCTGTGCCCACTGCAGTGTTATCACCAGCATCTCCGGGCCAGTTTGTAGGCCCAACACACTTCTTGCCCTATGGTCACCCTGCTGCTTCATAGATGCAGTACAGTGAGGGAGCATAGTCACCCTAGGATGGGAAATGTGTTTTAACAGCCATATCAGTTGAAAATAAAAAACAAACTGAAAAAGGAAATCCTTTTCACTGCTACTGGGCACCATTACTGGCACTATGGTAATGTTTGTGCTCCATTAAAAAAAAATTTGCAGTTGATTTTGTTCTTCTCCTTTTACAGTTACAATAAAAAAATCTATAATTCGCAGGATATATACCTCATACCTCTCTAAAATTAAAATGCATTCCTAATGGCTTTCAGGATATGTGCTAGACATAGTTCTTTAGAATAAGTACAGTATTGAGGAATGCTAGAAAAGTTTCCAAATGATTCTGAAAATTGGAATACCTCTCGGCAGTTCCATGTCTCGGATCTGGAACTGAATATGCTGTCTAAAAGTAGATGCAAATTCAACACACACTGGATTTGTTTTGGTATATCATGGGAACTGTTGGGTGGTATGAATAAATACATATCTTTTAAATAGGTTACAATTATACATGTTTAATGCAGCTGAAACAAACCATGTTAAAATGTTTCCTTTTGTAGATCGCCATTTGCTGCTGTTACAGATTACTCTGTCACAAGGAACAATGTTATCCAATTGTGCTTGGAATTGACCACAATTGTCCAGCAGGTTTGTATATGACAACTGATTTGACATTTTGTTGGAAATATTTTGTCTATCACCTTAATATGCAACATTTTAAAGCTGAATTCTATGAAGAAAACTTTAGGCAGCTTTAATAATGACCTTGCTCATCCTTAACAAATGCTGAAGACACTGTACAATCACTGTTGGGATTGTGCATAATAAGGGCTTAGTGTACCTTTTCTCTTTTTTATAAGCTTGATGTTCACTGCTTCTGCTCCTTCCCTGGACCACCAATCTTGTGACATCCCCACTGTAGTCCTTTCATTACCCAGCAGCAATGTGTGTATTGGTGGCCATACTCACAACCATTGTACAACTTTTTTTGTCCAGACATCTCGCCCTCGTTCAATCTTCTTACTAGCCCATCACGCACAGACCAATGTAGTTCGCAATTACTGCTCATCAGCACCACCACCTGGCTCATTTTCATCGAATGAAAGGACAGATTTTTGTTTGCGCATGTGCAGTTTTCATCTTGAGATTTGTGTTGTACAACAACGCCACTAACCTGACCAATTTTCGTCCAACTAGACAAAAGTTTTCTAGCCTGCTTGAAAGACAAAAATCTGCCGGTTGTGCACTTTCCATCAACTGGCAGATTTTCGGACGAGAACGCAAAAGCAGACAAAAATCTCCAGATAATTGTAAGGTGTATGGGCACCTTAAGTGTGAAGAACCAGGATCATAGACCCCTGGTCTGTCCTGCCCACTAGCATGGCCATTCACTCCTATAAATACCCCTCCTTACAAACCTATCCACAATAATTCCCATTGAGAACTACAACTCCCATTGCATGATGGGGATCACAGTGTTTCTTTAGCCCTGCACAATGAGGAGAAGTGAAATGAGCACTTGATACCTCCTTCGGGGGCCTAAGTATAGTGGGACTTTCTCTATGATGTCACAGTCTTTCCTAAGGTACCCAAATCAAAAACCTAGGAATTTTTAATTGGAAATTTAAAACAATATAAACATTAGGGCAGGAAGTTGTGGCAAAATTGAACACTATCCCGGAGTTCCTTACTACACCAAATGAATCTGCTTTACTCCAAAAACCCTATATTCCATCATAACAGCTGTGCCAAACTGAATAACCCCACATCGCGTTCTAAATTTCCCAAAACAGTAAAGCTACACTGCTTAGTTTCCTTACAACATCTGGTTAGTTTCCTCTCAAACAGCCCATTTTTCTTGCAGTATGATACACACATTGCCAGATGTGCATCCTCTCCGAGTTATATACATTTTTCCTTGTTATTTACTTAAAATCTTTGTAATTTCTTACTTACTTTTTACCTTTTTCCTTTAGCACCCATTCCATTTTAAAGGGAGGTACCTGCGGGGACCGCTCTCTGCAGGGAGATGATCGGGAAGTGAACAATGTGTTCACTCCCCGACCAATAGAGCTGACGTGTGACAGTTTCAATGTCACTTTGCTGGCTATCACTATGGGGGTGAGTGTAATTGACTCACCCCGTAGTTCTCCTTTAATGACTCAGACCAGAGACAAACGGGTAACTAGCATTTTCAGAAAGCGATCAACAGTGGCAGCTTTTGTATTTTATTTTTGACAGGTTTCCTTTGAAGTCTAGCTAAACCCAAGGGAAGGTTTGGAAAGTTTTTATGGTTGTCTCTGTCTATGCTGGGGAGAGTCTGTGCTTGTGACCTGTCTGTGCTTGTGCCACAAGGACTGAAAGAGGGGAAGAACCCCCACATTTCTAGTTTATATCGGAACAGGAATAGAGAGCAAATGTTCCATTGAGAACACTTGTTCGAATAATAACTGCCTGGTTTGTATTTCCATTACTTTTAGAGAGATTTCTTATTTGCTGCTTTTTCTGAGAGACAGGAAGTGAAAGAAAATTGACCTAAAAAGACACCGCATAAACTAACAATTTTTTGTCCGCTCACCACTCTATTAAGAAGTAAGCATTGTAGCTTAAATTGTACTTTAATCTTTAGCATGTCTATGACGGTTTTTTTCTATACAGGAGTGTGCAAAGCAATTCAAACCCAATACAAGTGCGCGCATAGACTTGTATAGCTCTGTGCTAGTAACCGAATACTGTAACTTTACCATTTAGACCAATGCAAATCACATATTGATCTTAGAGGCTGACATTTGCTGGAGAATCACGTGAAGAATGTTAACAAGCCCTGTACTGTGGCGACTGCTGGTAAAAGGCAGAGAGAGAGTTACATTTGCTATTCTGTATTAACACGTTTTGTGGTGTCCTCCATTCTTAGCATTGTTTCAAAGGGCATATTTTATCATCTGCATTTGGAGAATAATCTGTTTGATCTAAACGGACATTTGCTGTAAAATATGGCAGAAATGCTGCAGCTATTTGCTTTCTTTGGCCCTGCGCGTGAAGGCCAAGATGAATAAAAGAAAGTCATCGTTCTGTGATTTAATTTTCTTTTAGCCCATTCCTTGCATATCAAAATCTTGTCATGCCTTGGCTATAATAAACAGAAGCTTTGAATGGCAGCATTACAAGGCTATGCATTTTGTATGATTTCATGCTGTAGAGTTAAATGCTGGTAGCGTAGGATACTTTTAGACACAGTTGTCGAAATACTTCTTTAGTGAAGAAACACTCTCAGATGTTGTGCCAATGCTTGTACAGTAATACGTTGTTTTGTCATTTAAGACACTGCAAAATGGCACTTGGATTGTGGAAAGTAATCTAATCTGGTAATCCAATTTGATCTCCAAAAAAGTGAAGGGAAATCTCCCCAAAAAGGTTACTCTGACAGCAATAATAACCTGATGGAGTTTAAAAGCATAACTCTGGGCAAAATGCTTTATTAACTCTTGCAATGGGGCTACCCCCACACTACAAAGATTAAGTGCTCGTTTTAGTCTGGGGACTAAAATAGAAAAGGTATACTTACTCGAGCCTCTGAACCGGCTTGCTCTTAGACCGCTCTCCAGCCTCTCTTTAGCCTCTCATCCCCTCTGCTGCAGGGTCCCGGAGCCATCATGTCTAATACACAGTGTATAGGAAGTGAGGATGCTGAGGGACATAGCATCACTGCAGCGTAGGAGGAGACAGGCTGGAAGGGCTGTGATAGCTGGTCTGCTTTGAGGTTTTGGGGAGTTCAACTTTATTTTATTCTCTAGATGGAAGCAAGCAGTTAACCCTTGCAGATGCAAGGTGCAATTGGTGCAATTGTTGTTTTCATACGCAAGTGCATCTGAATCATGTGTTGTCATTCATGTATATATGGGGGAGGGGGGGCCTTAAAAAAAACCTTAGTTTTTTTTAATGTTTTAAACTTTTTGACAGGTTTTCTTTAATGAGGCATCAGGGCTCTAATAGACCCCTCATGTCTTCCCTGCTCTCCATTGAGACTAATCAAGCACAGCTTGAGGCGAGTGCGGGGTAGTACGTTTTGGTGTGTCGAAGTGGAATAGGCAGCTGTAAATCACTTCCAGTAGAGTAGGCAGTGGCAGCCAGCAGTGTGTTTGAAGGCATTGAGAGGGTTACGTGCAGGAAACCAATGCCCATCGTCTTAAGCCCTTAGAGTTCCACCTGAAAGTAATATAGGTAACTTAGGTCAAACATACAGTATGATGACAAGCAGTTTTAAAGGTAAACTTTAGGCACAAAAACTTTCATTTAAATCTATTTCTTAATAGCCATAAATGTGCACTGAATGCTTTTTTAAACCCAGTTATTACATTGTAAAACAGCAGTGATATCATCACTGTGCTGTACACAGAGCAGAGCCACCCTCTACAGGCTGCTTGCAGAAACTACAGAAGGCAGAGATAAGACCAGTAACCCTGCACAAGTTGAGAGCAGCAGTAACTGGTCTTTATTACAGGAAGCTCCTGCACAAAGGCAAAAGTTTCATGCTATATTACTGGAGTTTAGCTTTAAGCAGAAGTTCCCTTTATTGAAAACTGGATGTCAGTAGAACGACTTTTGCTGGGAGTTTCAAAATGTTGGATTGTTCAGCAGGCACTCCCTCCATGTCCATTTTTTCAATGCTACTAAAATTTCCAGATGACCATATTTTAAAGCCCAACAACCAGCATATTATTGAATAAAGGGAAAATTAGCATTTGAAAGAAACAAACCATGATATACATCCAATCTCTTAGGATATTTACAGGGTTATTCACAACTGCAGATTTTAAGAAATACACATTCTAAGTTTGGTTTTCTCTTTCTTTTAAATGGTATTGCTAAACTTCTTGGGCTCATCTATGTTGATCAATCCCTAACTGTGACTTTCAGCTGCAAGCCCTGACCTCTGCTTTCCTAGTTCCCTTTTTCTTCTTATTTGTCTTTTAGATTACACCTTTTCGCTGTTGTTTTCGGACTATGCATCTACCCTCTTTCATGTATCATAATCCTACACATTAGCCCTAAGTGCTGCCAAAGAGACATGAAGCACATCAAGCTTGGCTTGATTGGTAAAGGCAACAACCATGACTCAAATGTCTATTATATCTGAAACTGATGCAGATTTCATTGCAAAATGTAAACACAATCATGAAGCTATCAAATAAAAGTCCAGAATAATGTTCCAAAGAAGCCCTAAACTGGCTTGGTTTGTAAAACATGTTTCAAATCTTCAACATCCTTTGAAGTAATGAGAAATGTAATATTAAAAATATGCCATGACTGTGACAGCTCAGAGGTCATTTGCCAATACAGGAAAATAAGGCATTAGTCCGAAAAGGAATCAATTGGTCAATAGAACTATAAAGGACCTGCAGAGACCCAAAGTTGAGATGAGAGAAACCATCTATAGGAAAAATATTACCCAGAAGCCCCACAAAACTGGACTTTATGCAACAGTGATAAGAAAGCCATTGCGCTAAAAAACAAAACCCAAAACAAACCCCCATATCAAATTAGGTTTGCCAAAAGGCATATGTAAGAGACAACAATATTATTTAGATAAGATAATGAAAAGGTATTTATATCAATATATATATATATA
>NW_017306845.1:787620-813259 GCF_000935625.1 Nanorana parkeri | reverse complement strand
ATATATATATATATATATAGATATATAGAACAAAGGTAAACCTTTAAATCTCGGTGTAAAACAGTGTTTATCAACAGTGCCTATCACCCTGAGAACACCATTTCCATGGGAAATGATGCTTTCTTTAAGTTGGAAGACATTTTTTTATTAGCAGGAACTTGAAAAATAGTCAGGATTGTGTGCAAAATTATTCGGGTGAAAAAACAGATCAGTCCTAATGCAAAACCTGTTTAAAGCTGCGAGCGACCTCCGAGTGAGGCAGAAGTTCACATTTCATGAGATTTCAAACATGCTTTCAAAGTTAGACTATTTAAAACCAAGAACCTGAATGTCTTAGAGTGGCCAGGTCAAAATCCAGACTTAAAATCCAATTGAGAATTTGAAGATTGTGGTTCACCAATGGTCACTATACAACCTGATGGAACTTTAACAATCTGCCTAGAAATAATGGGCAAAATGGCAGAGTACGGATGTGCATAGCTATAGTTCACATGGCTATATTTGTAGTCATAGTAAAAATCAATATAATATTTGCCCTTTTGTAATTGTTGATTTAATCAAATGGTAAAAGTTCGTATTGAAACAACTTTTAAGCCTAAGTTTAAACACTATGAAATGTAGAAAAGCCCAAAGACGTTGAATACTTAGCAACGTATCTTGTATAAAAATATTAAAGTAAAAAAATGATGAATCTGTGGTTCTTTTCATATAATTATTACTGCTAATGTAATGATTGCTAGTGATATTTTTTTCTTGTATGAATGTGTTGTACAAAAAAAATTACATGTGGCCAAAGTGTACAAAATATTTTGTTTAAATTTTGTCTCTGGGTTAAAAACCTCTTTATGTATTACAAGGATGAACAATACAGGGCACAGCTGTGGATGACGTACATAGCTATGTTACTCTTAATAATAAACTATGTAAGGCAGAGGAGGGTATGTAGGGGAAAATAGATATTTTATAAATGAGACCTATAATTCATCATGGGTCCTTGATCATTTGGCAGACACAGGCAGAATGTAGCTAATAGCTTTGATAATAATTTTGGAAATCAGTGTGTTTTTTTTTTTCTTTACCCTTGTGTCATTTGTGAACAGTGTTGAAACAAACTAAAATCTAATATGGGTCATATCTTATATGGGGTCACTATGTGCATGTGCAATTGTGCCCAGGTTAATTTATCATAACCTGTGATCTTAAGTAAGAACATTCTTTAGGTTTACTTACTATAGTATATGGTTTAAAGGATCAGTCCACACAAAACAGATTTGTTTTTGGTTAGTGCTGGAAAGTTAACCCATTTGCCAATTTCTCTTTTGGAATTCTCATATTGACAAATCTGCACTCAAGTTCTTGCTTTGCACCTCCTGGGGTCCCATTCTCCCTGTTGGACTTTTTATTAAGTTAATGTTAGGAAGGATGCAACAGGAGGTGCTGAAACATATAGCGTAAAGTGGAAACATCCACAGCTTCTAGGTGAACAGTAGCAGAGTTAGGAAAACAGTATGGACATTGCGCTGTAGGAACATCCAAGAGATCAACCTGCAATGCTCCATCTATCGCTAATATGATGATTTTGGGTGAACAGTTTTTTTTAGGTGTCATTTCTTTCAATTTGCTTTTATAAAATTCTTTATTTATAATTTTTCAAGTTGAATAAAGACAATGCGTATAAACAATACAGATAGGAATCGTACAAAACACATACATAGGGCATTTCGGCAGCATCTGCAAGAGGTAGACGGCTAGCATGAGAGTCCATATTTAGCTGTGATAATCCCACGATCTGACATCGTTAACTAGCAGGGTCTGTCCCTGCACACCACATGCAGCTCTGTGAGCACTAGGCCCTTAGTACTTCCCTATATGAGGTTAAGCATGAAAGAATGAGATTACATCAGTAGTTGGCTCAGACGATGGCCCTTATGTGCCCATAGGAATTTGCCGAACTCCCCTTTTACCTTCCTCAGAAAACAGGTTGGAATCCGCACCGGTAAGGTTTGGAGGAGGTAGAGCAATCTGGGTAGGACGTTCATTTTGAGGACACTGTCCGCCCAAACCACGTAAATGTGTTCTTCGTCCAAAGCTGTAAGTCCAGCTTCATTTTAGTAAGGAATGGTGGGAAGTTGGCAGAGAAAATCCCCCCCAGGGAGGGTTTCAGGTATATGCCCAGGTATTTAATACTATTGGCTGCCCATGTGAAGGGGAAGTAGGGAGATAACGAGTATATGATGGCCTTGGGGACGTTAAGGTTCAAGGCTTCCGACTTCTGCAGGTTAATCGCAAAGTTCGATAGGGATTTGTAATGGGCCAGTTCTGCTAAAAGGTTCGGTAAGGCGGTAGCTGGACTCGTCACGAAAAAGAGCAGATCATCTGCATAACCTGCCACTTTGTGGTTGGATCCCCCCACCGTCAGGCCGGGGAAGTTAGGGTCGTTACGGATGTAGCACAAAAAGGGCTCCAGGGTCAGTACGAATAGGAGGGGAGATAGAGGGCATCCTTGACGAGTGCCATTTAAGAGGGTAAAATCCCCCGAGGTCACCCCATTGAGTCATACAAATGCCGTTGGATGGGAATACAAGCCTGCTATCCATGTGGAGAACTCAGTCCCCACCCCCAGGTAGGTCAGTGTCGTCTGTAGAAAAACCCAATCCACCCTATCGAAAGCCTTCTCGGCGTCCGTCGATAGGAGGATGGTAGAGACGTCAATTGATCTAGCCAGGTGGATGGCGTTGAGGGCCCGTGTCGTGTTTTCCTTAGCTTTTGCTGGAGAGCCTCCCACCTTACTCATCTGTCATTCCCCCCCCAGCCCCCCACCCAAGGCACTCGTGAAAATCACCCAAAAAACAAAAAAGGGGAGAAACAGAGCAGTATCAGCAAGTCCGCAGTCCCCTGCAACCCACAGAACACCTAGCTTAGCATCCCGTAACCAGCGAACCCCCCATGTCGTCTATGATCTCCTCGGGACCCCGCACCCTCTGCGGGTCTCCGCACTCCTCAATGTTCCATTCAGTCCACTGCGACTTTCCAGCCGAAACTGCAGTCACCCCCCCAGCCAAGGTAGAGGCGGAAGGCCAGAGTCTTAGCCATCTTGTGGGAACAGGGTTAGGGGGGGTGGGGTACACACAACTTGCTGCGGGCCGGAGAGACACACGCGGGCGCCATCTTGGATCCGCCGGCTCTCGGTCTCGAATCCGGCTGGGTAAAAAAACGGCGAAAGTCTTGCTGTGACCCAGGTTTCGGGGTCCCCTTCCCTCTCCTTCTTTGATGACATTGTCCTGAAAAGGGCACTGTTCGTGCCCGCTAGACTGCAAAATCGGCCGCCGAGGCACGGAGCTCACACGCTGCACGTCCTCACAGTTCCATGTCTTGGCCACGCCCCTCAATTTGCTTTTAAAGGGTGCTTCCAAAAGTTCATCATGCTTTTAATTTACACCTTATTAAATGCCTGGCATCTGTGGACAAAAGCCTATACAAATGAGTAGTGTCATTAATATACACCAAGGTGTCCTAAGTGTTAAATTGTCCTCTTTGTGGTTTGCCAAAACTCTTAAATTAACTGTTTTTATTACCTAGATTAGTGAGATATGATATTGTGCTATATTTGACCACATAATGCATCAGTTACAACTTAATTAATCAAAGAGAATTTAAATTTAAATATGGAGTGTATTTGCCAATAATTAGGATAGCTTAAACATGTCCTGATCGATCTATCATCACTTCATATAACCAAGCTCTATGCAATATTTTTACATGCAATATTTTCAATATCATTTTTTCCCTATATATAATACTGTTAAATTGAAACACTATTATTGTTTAAAAAAAAAAAAAGTTGAATTTATTTCCTTCATTTTAATGTTTTTTTTGCCTTGAACACCACATAACCAGTATTGATTATTATCAGCATGGCTTTTTCGAAAAATAACCACAAGCTGTTTAAATGTAAGATTTGGCACAGATATTTGTCATCTTAAGATTTGGAGACTGAAATATAAGTCGGATTTATTTTTATACCACTGAACAATATTTTATTCTATAAAGATGGTCATTAAAAAACATAACCTTTTAATAACTTTGAAATTCAGAGGGGTCTAGTTAAAACTTGGTGTTCTCTGGTCTTTGGAAGGAGTTCATGCTCATAAACAAATTAAAGACATTCATCTCTTTATAATATACAAAGCATAAGAAATCAAAGTGCAAGCTTTTGGGATACTTTTAGCCAATATGTTTCATGTTGTAAAGCTTTACTGTATAACATTTTGTAGTTGCATTAGCAGAAGTGCCAGAGACTGATATGAAACTCTAAAACACATCAGCAAGTTTATACATAAAGGAAAGCATAAAAAAAAGATTTAAATTGGGGCTATGATTTTTAAGCCAGCATATAAATTGAATCTGCTTTTCAAAGACTTGCAGTCCCCAGAGGCAGTGTAGGGCTAATAGAGTTCACTTGTAAACTCTGTTTTACTTTTTTTGCATTATGAAATGTGATTGTCTTATTAAAAAAATCATGCACAATGGAAAAAAAGTAGTGAATTTACTAAGTGTCACCTGCTAACTTTTTACGAAGGAGGAAGTAGAGATCTGGATGGAGGGAGGCCGGTGGATGTGGTATACTTGGACTTTGCTAAAGCATTTGACACGGTGCCACATAAAGGTTTACAACACAAGCTGAGGTCTATGGGCATAGACGAATTAATGTGTACATGGATAGAAAACTGGCTACAGGAACGGGTGCAAAGAGTATCAATAAATGGCACCTTCTTGGATTGGGCTAGGGTCATGAGCGGAGTGTCTCATGGGTCTGTGCTGGGCCCCATGCTGTTTAACCTATTCATTAACGATATTGGGGAGGGGGTTAACAGCCATGTTTCAGTGTTTGCTGATGATACCAAAATCGGGAGGGGAATAGACACAATCAGACACTACAAGACTTCAGGAGGATCTGGATAAAATAGGGGTGTGGGCAACTACATGGCAGATGAGGTTGAATGTAGATAAATGTAGAGTTGTGCACTTTGGGGTTAAAAATAAGAAAGCGGATTATACACTAATGGGAGATCCGCTGGGGTAAGTCCGAAAAGGGAAACGGATTTGGGGGTCATTGTAGACCACGGGCTGAATAACAACACGCAGTCAGGCTGCGGTAACAAAGCAAGTAGAGTCCTTACCTGTATTAAGAGGGGAATGTTTTGCAGAGACAAGTCCATAATTGTGCCACTTTATACATCACTGGTTCGGCCTCATCTAGAGAACGAGGTCCAGTTTTGGGCACCAGCGAACAGAAAGGATGTCCTGGAACTGGAAAGAGTCCAGAGAAGGGCAACCAAACTCATAAAGGGGATGGAGGACCTGAGCTATGAGAACAGGCTACTAAATTTAAACATGTTCTCATTGGAAGTAAGGAGATTAAGGGGGGACATGATTTTCACGTATAAAATGTTTACCGGGGATAGCAACATTAGCGGCAAACTTTTTACAATTAACTCCATGACAAGCATGAGAGGCCACCACTTAAAATTGGTGGAGAAAAAATTTCAGCACAAGGGGCGAAGGGGTTTCTTTTCAGTTAGATCAGTCAGGGTCTGGAAATCGCTGCCACATGCTGTGATTTCAGCTGAGAGTGTGTAATCATTCAGGAGGTGATTGGATGATTTCCTCAGGGACCTTAATATACAGGGGTACAAGTACTCTTAAGATTGAGAACACACAGAGACCTATACATACTACACATCAATAGGACCATACACATAAACAAAATAGGTTGGACTTGATGGACATATGTCTTTATTCAACCTCAAATACTATGTAACTATGTAACAATGTCACTTAGGCAAGCCTTATGTTTGCCATACTTAAACACAAGCCTTAGAATCAATGGTCACTGGTAGATACTGAGTCTAGTTTAGACAATGTTTGCAATGTTATTTGTGTGTACAGTGTGTGTATTTGTGTATCTATGTGAATGCACTTTGCTCAGGGTGAATATTGCTATAGAAGATGGAAATGTTTATTAGTAATTTATGTGCTTTTGTGCTTTCAGGAATGTACTGTATATGAAACCGAAAACAACATTCTACATGTGGTGAGTCTGCCTAATAGTGTATGTTCTTCATTCAGTCTTTAATCCCTACTTGCAAAATTGTGTCTGTTCTGAGCTGAGGGGCATCATGATTCAGAATTCAGTAGTTCCACAGCAAATTTGTAAATCTATAAAGAACCCTTGCTTTTAGTTTATCCTGCCCTTAGAAACAATGCTGTTTGCAGTTGACATTCTGATGCTGGGTTGGCTACACAGTCTACACCCCAGCCATCAGAGAAATTGGACACATACAATTGCACATTGGGGGAATAGGCAACATTCTGACATTCACCAGCTGCACAAATACTTGAAAAGGGTGCAATTGTAAAAATTAAATAATAATTGGGAGAGTACAAAGCATTAACATTTTAAAATATGATATTCCCTTGCGATGACTTAAACAAGAAATTCCCTTTAGTCATATTTAAAACAACCCTGTCATGAGAGAAATAGTATGGCTTTCATTGCTGAGACCCCTCAACAAATGCTACTTGCCCAGCTGTTACGCCAATCCTCTGGCTTCCCTACATTCTGAGGCACTGATTTTGGTACATCCCATGCAAGAGAATCAGCATGACAACCAGGCAACCAGCAATTTTGATACAAAAACACAACAATGGCAGCATCCATGTTTCTATAGGGCAGGGCTCAAAATTTCCACTCGCCCCCTCGCAATTGGCGAGTGAAAATTGCATGGGGGCGAGTGGAAATTTATCGGGGGTGGGGGCGCCACTGGCAGGACGAGGGGGGAAACTGCCACAGCTTCAGCAGCGGTGATCACCTCTTCAGTTCTCCCCCCCCCCCCCTTCTCTTCTCTAGTTCAGGGGTGTGGAATTCGTATCCCCCGACACCCGGTACATGCAGTTCCGGGCGCCGGGCAGGTAGTTTTTTCTACATTTAGCCCTGCTACGCGTAGCAGGGCTAAATGTAGAGTGGGGAGCCACCGCTCGTTTTGTATCAGTCATTCCTGGCTCACATACATGTGTCACATACATGTGTGCTTTAGGCCTCATTCACGCAGTGTTAATTCGGGCCATACACATCCATGTGGCATGCAAGGCCGTATAGGGTCGTCCCCTGGAGGGACAGGTGCTGCATGTGATTGCACACAGCAGCCTGTTCTTCCCTATGGGAGGATGCGGCTGTACGCTGTCATACTCTCGCCCAAACCGCATATCCGCCCGGGTGCGGTTGTCTCTGCTCGGACGCAGCCAGGATCCATCCTGTCTGCGTCCCGAGTAAAAACACCCGGACCCGCAGCTCGGGTGTGTGTACGGCCACATCCTCCCATAGGGAAGAACAGGCTGCTGCGTAAAATCAAACACGGCACCTGTCCCTCCCAGGAACGGCCCGATATGGCTATGCACGCCACACGGATGTGTACGGCCTGACTTAACGCTGTGTGAACGAGGCCTTATTGTGTGGGAAGGGGGAAATCCTTTTGTATATATACACACCCATTTGTTTCTACTAATCTAAGGTCAGAGAAAGTATTTAAAGAGAACTATGGAGTCTCCTTTTTATCCCATAATTCTCTTTAAATACTATCGTCCTCCCATGACCCAAAGCTCCATATATAGCTTGCTATTGCTTGCTATATACTGAGTGCCGCAGCCGTGACGGATCCTGAAAATCCACTATAGAACTGTCATTTAATTGACCTAACTGTGCTGACCAATGAGAAGCGCTTCTTAGCACTGTTTGAAATACGGTTTGGCTTCAAATTCTTTTTTCTGTATCGGTACAAGTAGATTGTCATGGGGGACAAGTAGATTGTGCCCCCGCACATTTCCACACCCCTGCCAGGAGAAGAGTAGGGAGAATCAGTTCAGCTGTCGGTCCGTCACCTGCAGTCTTCCTCCGCGCAAGTTAGCTGCCATAGGCTGGGAGGAGGACTGCAGAGGTACAATTGAGGACACATCCCTGTCCCCCCCCCCCCACCAGGAGAAGAAGAGGACACCTGAATTAGGTCAGCCATGTGCACTGTAAGTCCCTGTTATTTCTGCCTTAAACCGCTGACTCTCTGCACTGATCTCTGTACTCTGCGTCACACTGCTGGCCTCTGTATTCGGCATTACACCACTGATCTCTGTACTCTGCGTCACACTACTGACCTGGCAGAGTTAAGTCCAGGACAGGGTAGGGTTTAGGTGGGGCAACTGGTGGCGAGTAACTTTTAAGGCCTGGCTAGTAGCTCAGGACTTGAAATTTTTAGCCCTGCTATATGGAATGTGTTAAAGGCGTTTTTATTGCTTCCAGTGAGTTTTGCATACCCTAACAAGTCCATGAAATGCAAAACCTGCTTAAAAAAGGTCAAATGCAAGTCAGAAGAAGGTTAGCTGCTGGTCAAATCCACCTGTCAATAAATTCTGAATGATCTCAGAAGTGTCTTAAACTGATGCCATCGACACAAGCCCAAAGGCTTTTAACACAGGCCCTTAATGAGACGTTTCAGAGATTTTCCCTGTTTTTTTCTTCTGTATTTTGTATTAGTTCTTACTGCTGCACTTTCTTTGCCCTTTTTTCCCCTAATGTTACTGTAATAATAATGATTCAGCTAGTGCTAAATATCAATTTTAGGTTTAAATTGCTTCCTGATTAAGCTCCAGGAACTTTCATTTAAGTAGATTTCAGGATTACAGCGAGCTAGAGATAAAATGGATCCTTATTAATAGTTCATTATATCCAATTATCTCAGAGCATGATAGGTAACATCCACTAGCTAAGGCTTTAATCAGCTTTTTATCTTGATTACACTGAACATTTTTCTATCCCGCCTCATTATACTTCATCTACAATAGGAATTCTGTCCTTCCTACTAGAAAGAAGAAAGTATTTTGTATTTAACTCTTTATGCTGATTTAATTATTCTCCTCCCCCTTAGTGCAAAACCTTGTCTGGTGTTTGTGACCACATCATCTCTCTGTCTTCTGATCCCCTGGTTTCTCAGTCTGCCCATCTGGAAGTTGTACAGCTATCCAACATAAAGCCAAGCGAAGGACTGGTAAGTAAGGCAGTTACTGAGAGCGAAATAATCAGCCATGAAATGATGTAGTATTCTATAGCTGATAATAAGCTTGTAAGTGTAACTTACAGATGAGCAGAGATAAGCACTTGCCTGTGCAGTGTTTTTTCTTCCCATCGCAGCTGAATGCGAGCAGTAGCAACAAGGGACTTTGAGCCATTTTGAAGTTTTCAGAATTAAAGAAAAGATCACGGCTTATGCCAGTTATAGCTTGATATTGAATGACGTCCTACAAACTATTGTTTTTCCTGATAATTGCTGGCACTAATTTGAATTATTACAGACCAATTTGATGAATACCTGTGAGCCCCATATATGGTCATTAGTGACTACAGTCAGATTGCATGACTCATTAATAGCTAAGCTGATGGTGCTTGCCAAATTTTTTGTTTTCTTTCTGCTTCTGGGTAAGCACTAATTGCAACTTTTGGCATTCCATCCTTGCATCGACAAAGTGAACCTGGAGATGATAAAGAAGACTGTAGGAAACGGAAATGTCCCAGTTGGGAAAGCTAGACATGAGATGTAGAGAAACTAACTCCTAGGATATCCAGAGCCAAAAACATGCGTGCAATCCAGGCAGCAGTCGAAACTAAAGGAACAAGGGTTGCTGGGTCAGGGTTTTTTCTGATGAAAAAAGTAGGGTAATCTAGAGATGTTGAATAGTTCTTGTATTAAAAAGTATATATGTATCACAACATTGAATCAACTTGCCAAACTGAATTGTCCTTTTAAACAACCAAGCCACTAATCAAAGCTATACAATTTCTGTCCAGGCATTGGCAGAACAGAGCAAACCAAGGTAAGGTATAAAGATATTTCTTTTGTGCCAGACCAACTACTGTTGTGGAGCAGGGTTGTCATTAGTGCACAGCACGTATAAAGGAATAAAAATACCTTTAAAACCTCAGTGCATGGGTGCTCTCCGAACCAGCTATATGATCTAATGGGACAATGAACTCCCTAATGTGTAACCAGATTTTCCATTCTGCTACTGGATATGTATATGAATATGAGGAATGCCAGGCAGTATAACTTTAGGGTACTTCCTGGGCATTGGATTGATCCCCTGGACACATATATTTTCCCATCTCCGATACATGAATGATCTGAAAGAGATAGCAAAAGATCATATTGAAACTAAACCCTAAACCTCCTACCTATTGATCAGGCTTTGTTCTGAGAAGGTGCCAACCCATTGCATTGCTAACTTACACAAGCTGTGGAAGGATGGAACTGGTCTCCCTAGGTAGTTGAGCAGAAACATTCTGCATAAAGGTTTAACTTCCCCCTGAAAATGACCATGAACAGCATCTATTTGTAAGCAAAACTGAACATTAAATTGACACATAAATTAATGGTGGGAAGATGAAGGCACGTTGGCGAAGGCTAATATACCAGCCATTTTAAGCCCAGTGCAGAGAACCTTAAGCAGACCTCCGAAAGCTTTGCTGCAGATGTTTGAGCTGCGATAATTTAAAAGCGAATTAAAACTTCTTATGGGGTTGGCATGGCGTCAAAGACCAATCTACCCTTGAACCTTGTTCCAAAATAGGTTTTGTATATTAATGTTTTTCTTCTATAAATAGTTAAACTGAAATATAGAATACCATATTCATGTGAGGTAGGTAACCTCCAGGGTCTAGTTCAGTATTTTTGAGGGGCATTCTAGTTGAGTTAAAGCTCAAGTTATTAGTGTTGCTCGAGCCTGTTCTGTTAATTTTTGATAATAAATCAATGTGTCTACCACTATATACAATACTTTTTTCTCATTCCACACACTCTGTAATGTAAATTAAAATGTGGGAGTTCTGCAATAATGAAAATGCCTCCTAATGGTCATGGCACCCTGTGGTAGATAGCAACTTTAAAATCCCTCTGCAGAGATCACACTGTTGATGTCCTGAGAGACATATAGTCCTGGTTTAATATGACTAATTGGGGCATTCGATAAATGGGACTTAGTCTTCACCATTCACTAAGGCACTGCTTCACTTCCTGACCAGCAAGGATTGCTATCATAAGAACTGGGCCAATCCACAGGAAGAAAAGTCTACATGAAGTCTTCATAAAAGCCAAAACAAATCTGAGGTTTTTGTTCAGCTCTGCTATGCACACATTTTTCTTTTGGCAAAAAGTTTTCTTTAGCTCTTGGCGCTAATGGCTGCCAGCTGAACAATCCACTTGCTGTTGCACACTCAAAGTTTTCAACAGTTTATCAGTTTTTTTACACAGACTTGAGGGGCTGCTCATCAAAGGCTCTGGGGCTTTCACCACGAACATAGAAAACAAAAGGGAACAGAGTGCCACCATGTGTAAAATCGTTTATTACAATAAATAAAACAAGGGATAAAAGTACTCCCAAACAAACGTTTTCATCAGACTTTAACAACAAACGAGAGGCCACACTGTCAACCCAACATGGTATCCGCCCGACTATGTAACACGGTAGTCTCCGGTCACATCACCGTCCACCGACCGCAGTCAGCCAAGATTGACGCATTTCAGGGGCAAGCGCCCTTCCTCAATCATCTTTTGTGAGTACTTTTATCCCTTGTTTTATTGTAATAAACAATTTTACACACGGAGGTGGTGCTCTGTTCCCTTTTGTTTTCTACATTCTTCTTTTGTCCAATGGATATGATGAATTCTGTAATTTTCTGTGATCAACATTTTAGTAACCATCTCTGTATCCCAGTGACTGTACTATATTCCAAGTATAGGGGAACAAGGAGCGGCTTAGTAGACAGAGCCATAATTGTCATAATTGCATGTATTACTGGTGCTTTTTTGGAAATATTTTCAACCAGTTGAACTGGTTGAAAACTGGAACTAATTCTGCTGTAATGTTTGAGGCATGTGGTTTGAGAGCTTGGAGTATTATTTCATGCATAATAAAGGGATTTGCCACTTTGATTTGGTATAAAATCCTCTAGAAGGTTCTCAGCAACCTTTTGATAACTGCCTGGGAATTATCATTTATGAGCTGATATAACCTATTTTACCTGCGGTGTAATATAAAAGCATGAAAGCAGTGATAGCAGTATGAGGTGCCATTTTGACCCCTCTTAATGTGGTATCTCTTTCACAGATGCAGTACATTAGTGGCATAGGGATAAGCTGTGTCTTCAGTATACCAAGATTACTTAGAGCATGATAATAATTCCCCTTTGAACAGCCAGCAGTATCCTTATGTTATTATGTTCTGCGCCATTTCATTTTATTCTGTATGACAAAATCCCAATGTGAATGCAATCCTGATGTGCTGTGTTTCTAATGCTTAGAGTCTAATTGACTGATAAGTCATTACTCATCTGACTCAGAATAGAGCACACAATAACACAAATGCATTAAGGTGAATGTTACATGGCTTATAAAGGAAAAAGGAGAACTATTCAGAGGTGGATGGTAGACATGGTATAAATGTTTTAGCTACACCGTTTAGACTGTTCATTTTTAGTGGTTTGCAAATGTGTCTTATATATAATAGTCCTCCAATATCCTGTTTCTTAAAAACTGCTGTAAATTGCTGCATAGTAAACACAGGAAGGAACTTAGATGTGTAATCCCTCTCATATTACTGGTGAAATGTTATTTCAGCTTCAAGTACAATGCAGACACTTTAGGCATACTTAGTTTTATATATAGGTCTTTCAGACAACTCATTAGATGCTATGATGGTAGTTTCACTCTTGCTACACTTACTGTAGATACATTTGTTAATTACATTAAAGCCCAATTGAAGTATCACACTGGTTGATCGCTTCATAATTTTATTCTCTTACATGTTATAATTGTGTGACTCCTTTTTCCTTGGAATTCCCTAAAGCAACTTAGTTGCTTTTTAAAAAAAGAAAAAGTAAAAAATCCTCCCCTCAAAAAAAAATTATGACTACGCACCCGTCTCTCCAAACTCCACTATCTTGAAAAGTGAAGTGTGCTGAATAATCTTCAGCATCTAAGTGTATCGGGTGCCTGGTTCCCCCCGATTCCTTCTGTAGTATCTTCCACCAGTCCCTTGCATCACTACTGTGTCCTGTGGTGACATAGTGGCCAGCAGGAGGAACCACTAACTACAGCAGGGGAAAAGGATATCCAATACTCTCAGAAGTGAGGGATGCAGAAGGTTTTTGCCACTTTTATCTCTTAAAGACAATAGAGTTTAGGGGTGCTGACAACAAGAGGGGTAAGTATTAATTATTATTTTTTAAATAAAGAAATTTTCACTTTAAAATACCTTTTTTTTTTTTTGTTTGTTTTGTTGCTGAGATGCTTGCTAAAAGCACTGGTGACTATTGACTACACTGTGCTACTTAGACATCCTGCACAACAGGGAAATACTATGGAAATGAAGGTTGTTAGAACAATGTCTATGAAACATACTTACTACATATCTATTGGTTTTTTTTTTACTTCAGTTCATGTTTAATTATCCAATGTTGTGCAATGCTGGGTTCTACTACCTTATATCTAATAGGAGTGGTCCTTCTTTTGTGTGTTAAGCACGAAAAACATTTAAAAAAAAAAAAACCTGACAAGATCACTTAGTCTAAACATCACTAGTCAAAACTTTTTTAAAAATGTCTCGTAAGAAGGTAAATGCTGTTCAGAAGAATATCAGATTTTGTTACCATTGCATATATGCAGGAGAAAAAAAGGATGCACGCTTAAAGCCCAAATCCCTTTTTTTTTTTTTTGCTAGTTTTGGATAGAGTTCAAAGGGATTAGACTATTTTTCAGGTTTTTGTTGCTCCCTGTGTCCCTGTTAAAGAGATTCACCCTCCCTACTTGACTTGGTGACTGTTATTGCTAAAAGTGAAAGAAAATTAAAAGAAAATTTAAAAATCTTGGGTTGTCATCAGAACAGGAATAATTGGGAACTCATTCATTAAGGCCACTAGATTTTGTGATTCTGCTGGCCACCACAGATTTCCCTCTTTTGAAGGGTTTCCTTTCACTGCTGTGGCTATCAGACAGGAAGTGAAGTGATTCCACTCTCCCCAATTAGACACAGATGACAAAAATAAATCTGGCAGGGGTTGTAACCCTCCCTTACTGTATCCCCCAAAAAAGTTTGGCTTTAGTTCTACTTTAAGCTGTTGGGAGATTGAGCAATTTTAAAATACCATAACGAGACCACATAAATTCCTGTCTATTTCTAGTTCCAAGCACAGCTGTCTGTTATGCTCATTAAGATGTGATAATTCCATGGGGAAAGATCTGGGTGTAATCCTAATATCATAAAGGCCAACAATTTATCATAATGATGGTAAAGCACAACACTCTAGTATGACAGTGATAATGAAGCATTAAATCCCATAGACAAGTGATGATTGTAATATTGGTAGGAAATGTGTATTGATCATAGTTTTTTTTTTTTTTTTTAATGCGTTTGCTTTTTTGTCACTATAATGTGAGACTGTCATGCCTTTATATCTGATTGAATTATTTTTGCTGCCTTGTAGAGTTGTGTTTTCAGGGAGCTCTCAATCGATCATTTATACTACTTAATCCTTGCATCTGTGTTTATTACATGCCTAAACTACTTTACATGGTTGCTGCTTTTTCATAATCTAATATCTGTTTCATTGCAGGGAATGTATATTAAATCTACATATGATGGACTTCATGTGATAACTGGAACAACTGAAAATGTAAGTTTAACATCTCCAATTACAAGCTCCTTTTTTTTAGAGCAGTGACTAAATACTCATAATCATCACACAAAGTCCCCAGACTAAAGGCTTTTTATAGATCTTATCCGGTAAGACACTACTTCGCAACAATTGCAGCTTGATCAGTGTTTTCCATAGGTAAAAGTTTTACTTAAACAAGCATATGTCATGGATTTTCCAATTTGACCTGTCTGGTTCAGTTACAAATGCATTATAATTGGTTATTATGCAGTATTGCACATTGCTTTATGCCTTATTGACTACTGACTAAGGCTGGGTTCACACCTGGGCGTTTTGAAGCGCTGAAAAACGCTCAAGACGTGAAATCCTATTAATTTCTATGGGCCATGGTTCCCACTTGGGCATATTTCAGCGCGTTTTGTAACGCTGAAAAACGCCCTACGCACAAAAAAGTACTTCAGCTTCTTTTTCACGCGATGGGGCAGATTTCAGCGTGTATCCGTTGATTTACCTCCCTGGTGGTATTCCCGAGTTTGGCTCGGGGTTAATTTTCTGTTCCATGTAACCCCGAGCCACACTCAGGAATACAGCGCAGCGTCTCTTACCTTGTCCGCGATCCCCGCTGTGTCCTCCGGCCGCTGCCGGCATCCATCTTTCGGACTCCGTCCCTTGCGAGCGTCCGCGTCGCAGGGGGGCGGAACCATCGGGAAGTTTAAAAAAAAGTTGAAAGAAAAACGGAGCAAAAAGGGGAAAAAAAATAAAATAATCATACCGCCAGGGAGGTTAAAAATTGCGTGTTTAACGTGCGTTTCATTGGACAGAAAAACACGCTACAAACGCAGGGGCAAAAAACACGCATATAACAAACACCCAAGTGTGAACCCAGCCTAAGTCTGCATGCTTAATAAAAAAACTTGCACTGCAATAGTTAGTGCTCAATAAGAGTTATACTCAACTGAATCGTGATGCCTGCTGGCTGTTACACCAAACCATTCTGCCTTGCTCCCCCTCTGTTTCAGCTGGCTAAGGTCCTGTGAGTCATCATGTTCTTTGCACTGTGTGAGGATGGTGAAGCACATCATACCATCGCTGGAGTGGAGGAGGAGACAGGCCGAAAGGACTAGCACTCTATCACATAATTAAGACTCAGTCCATCGAAAACTGATATTTTATTTAAAGGTGGGCGCCAGTGGTTTTAGGCACTTCCAATTGCTTTTTGTAACTCTAGGGCAGGGGTTGCAATCTCTGGCCTTCCAGCTGTGGTGCAAGTACAAATCCCTTTAGGCATTCAAAGACTCTGACCGGCATGACTCTCAGAAGCAGCTGCATGATGAGCTTTTTAGTTTGACCACAATTGGAGGGCAGGAGTTTGCCTACCCCTGCTCTAAGGAATTGTGGTGATAAGTTTTGCAACTCTGCAGTCTGAACTGTTGTCTCACTGTTTTTGCTGCGATTTACTGTAATGTCCAGTAAATTAAGCATATAGCAAGTAGACTCCCTCATCGGTGCTGACAACTTTGCCCAATCTTCTCCTGGACTTGATGTCTTCGGCCAACCTAATTCGTTGGCCCGGGTGGATGTAACTGCCATGCATGCGCATAAGAGTAAATTCATCCCAGCACCAAGGCATTCCAAGATTTTACCCTGGGCTGTGAATATTAAATTCAGTGTACATTGCTAGCAAGCAGCTAATAAGTATTTATTACAGGAGAGACAAACATAGTATTTTCTTCAATAAAAGTCTGTCTGCTAGCAAATGTCCTATTTAACACATAAGTTCCACTTTAAAGCATATTGTGGTTTTCATAATTACTGATTTTCTCAACATGTCGGTATGTTTCTTTCACTTGGAGAGCTTACAAGTTTTAATGGACCTAGGGCAAGGCTATGGACATTCAAGTATTTACATAATCTTAGCAAACATAAATGAACTTTAAAACAAACTCTCACTAACCTTTGTAGCTGTAAGAACTGTGGAGCCAATTCATCCTGCTCATTCTACCTACTAAATGGGAATTAATACTCGAATGTCTATAACTTGGCCACAGGTTCACTTTTAGGACCAGGTCAGTCAGAAAATTTAATATTAAATTGTAAATTGAAAATCATGGCCTACAATTCACCTATTTCATTTTTTTTGTAATAGTTCCTGCTCACCACCCACATTTAATATATAATTTTCATTCAAATGGCATGGAAGAAAACACCATCCATTTACCTCCCAATTGTTCCTAGGCTAGTGGGAATGGCTACCTTACTCAGTTCGTACAGTAGTTCCACTCTAAAGTAGTGTGAAATTATCAATGCAACATTTACTTTTTGTGAATATTAAATCAACGAAAGCAGCAGGGCAATGACATCTAATAAACCATTGTTTTTATAGAATTGTTGGTAAAATTTAATGTAGAAGTAAATGTTTCCATGGTGTGATTTTTTATTTTTTTTTGTCTGAGGGTGATTATTTTCCTACTACTAAGCTATGAGTTATCCCTTAGCGCATGCATATTGAACACAAGTGAAGCATTATCAAATGTAGGAAAGCCATTGGAGAAGAATATGATTTACCTCTTTTTTGCTCTCACTGGTTCCTCCCTCTGACCTTGCATCACTACTGTATCCTACATTGAGGTAGGGTCAGAGGAAGGAACCAGTGAGGCCTGGTTCACACCTGTACATTTTGTAGCGCGTTCAACGCTCTACGAACGCTCTACAAAACGCTCAAACATGAAAATCCCATTGTTTTCTATGGGTATGGTTCATACCTTGCCGTATTTCAGCCCGTCTGAACGCGCTACAAAACTGCCTACGCCTGAAAAGGTACATGAGCTTCTTGGCGGCGTTTTTGTCGCGCGTTTCCATTGGGATACAGCCAAGTAGCCCTCGGAAACGCGCGTTTGTCGCGTGTCTTTTTTTACAGCGAATCGCGGTAAAAACCGCGCGTCACGAAACGCGCGACAAACGTGCATATTCGATACGCCTAGGTGTGAACAGAGCCTGAGAGCTGCATGGAACCAAGGAGACCAGCATAAAACAAAGGAGTAGTCTTGAGTGGTATTGGCTTTCCTGAAATACTTTTATTATGTGACAGTTGCTCATTTAGTGTACAAGTTTTTGCTCCTTTACATTTCAGTTTATAACACCTAAACTTTAATATAGGCAGAAATAGACATTCAATTTGCTATAAAAGTATAGATACTGTGCTAAAATGGCAGGCAAGGTGGTAAAAGGGTGATATTTCTCTCCCAGAATATGAATTGGGGTGACAATTGGCTCCAGGGAAGCCTGTTGAGGAAAATGGGTCAGTCTACCTTTTAAAAGGCTGATTGGAAAATTGGTCTGTTGGACCTGAAGTTCAGGCTGCCAAAGAGATTGGGTGGATCTGCAGCCCGGTCGCCCCAGTCCACAATACCTGCCAGTATACTTGGCTTATTATGAAAGGGCTGGAAATCCTCACAGGTGGAGGGTGTGCTATAGTTTTTGAAAATTTGTGGATGGTGACCTGACAGCCTATTGTTTTGTACAAGAGCTCTTGGAGTATTCACCTATTAGACTGTGAGTTGTTTAGGCTGAACAAAAGTCTATCATATGGACTGATGTATTTGCTATATTGAGGAATACTTTTTGTTTTATTGCTAACGTATAGCACTTCTCTGTAAATTTTTGTACATAAAGATAAATGTGGGACCAACAATTCAACAGAAAACCTGTTGTATGGTGCATTCCTGCCATAGAATTACCATCTAAGCATATGCCCTGTCACAATACACGTGTTCTCTTATATAAAAAAAGGCAGCCTTGATTGACCACCTGACCTTTTTCTGCTGTCAGTCTTGTTTAAAGCAGAACATTTGATCACAACTCAATAGACAGTGTGAGGCAGGCACATTATTTACATCCTCTAGTACTCCTTAGAAGTTTAGCAGGGGAGGATAGCATTTTTCAAAGCCATCACTATAAAATGTCAATATGTTTGCTTAAGTAAGAAATGTTACCTCTGATTCACAACAGCTTCTATGTTCACTTATCAGTCACCTGCTGACAGATGCAAGAAGATCCATGCTGGTGATGAAGTGATTCAAGTCAACCATCAAACAGTGGTATGTATACTGCCTTTCAGTCATATGGTTAACTGAGCATAATCTGTTGGCAATACTACACTATGCAGTTTTCCTGCACATGGTTTAGCTTTGTGTTCATCATTATTGTTAGGAAGGTTCATAGCTTTGAGGTTTCTACTGTGGTTATAGTAACCCAGTTATGTATGTTTTTGCATAAATCTAAACTCCAGGGGGAAAAAAATGTTTTTTTTTAAATTGGTCCAGCTAAGTTACCTGCAATGCTGCATGCTCTGCATCCTGAGGACTGCTAGGGATGCTAAAAATTATTGTTTTCATGACCTATTCACTGTTGGCTTTAATCTCTGCTGCTTTAACTGTCCTGTCTGGTGCAATGCAGGAATAGCATCGTTTACACTCCCTCTTCCTCCCCCTCACCCAGTCATAAAAGGTTTTGTTTTCTATTCACAGAATAAAATAAATTCTGTGATTGGACATGGGGTGGTCCTGTCATCCATCCACCCCTTCTCTCCCTTTGCCCAGAAGATCAAAGCTGACAGTAAATCTGTCATTAAGACAACTAAGATTTTAGCATCCTATCAGCCCTCCGAATGTACTATATGCAGCATTCGAGGTAACATGGCTGGACCAAAGTAAACTTTTTTTGTTTGTTATGGAGTTCAGCCTTAAATAGTAAATATTAAACACCCAATGCCAATTTAGTTGCAGATGTTCTATTTACGCATAATGCTATTATTACAATTACAATTCAACATGCATATAACAATATTCCAGTCCTAGTTTTCTATGCAAGTTTAGATCATAGCATGTTATTTTTCCTAGAAATGAATATATAGTAATATATCTATCTTTTTGTTATTTTGCATATATTTGTTGTGACCTCATTGTACTTCTTGGATTTAATCCCCTCCTCAGGATTTCTGCTATATTTCTTTTTAAATTAACGTCTCTTGACTTGGTTCTGAAACTAATGACAGATAAGTGTTTTGAATTGCTCTGATATGCTTGTTTATTGTCCAAAGGAACCAGTAAGAAATAGTAATTTGCTTCATGTTATATTATGGGCATGCTACCAGTTATCCTAGCATAAAAAAGACTGGAATTTGTTTTGTTTTCTTAATTTGAAGCTTCATGTCTAATGTCAACTAAAACATCTGGTTTTGAAATATGCATTATTTACCTCATTCTGTAATCAGTAGTAGAAAAGCACTGGGGAAAGCAGAAAAGCTATGATTAAAGTTCTCATGAAAGAGTGCAAGGACATGTAGCAGTCAACTTCTCGGGTTAAGTACATTGTTACTACCTGGTTGGTCAATGTCCATATGTAAAATTAATTTTTGGTGTTTTTCCAGAGTGTTATCTGGAATGTTCTGGTATAGAACAATGCTATGCACAAAAAAAATAAGTTAAAGCAACTGGACTTGCTGTATTTTTCTTGAAGATGTTTCACTGGTCAGGCAGCTTTCTCAATTCAGAATGACTTGTACAAACATTCTCTGGAAATATATATGGTGAAAGTTGCTCCAATCCACAATCTGTTAATCGCAAGCAGGTGTTGGTTGCATTTGCATAATTGGAGCTAGGAGGTGTTATTAACCTGACCTGAGAGAGGTGTTAAAACAGCATCTTGGCAGACAGTAGATGTCCCCCCCCCCCCTCTATCCCTCCCTTCCTCTATTCAAGCTTGGTTTCTCCATTTTTACAAAAATGGCCTCTTTCACACCTCTTTTAAACCAGTCCTCCTCCCTGTCTAGGATGGGTGTGACCAGAATATGAGCTGATTCTTTGCCATGATCTCTGCTTCAATCAGAGTTACTCTGATTCCAGTAATATTGCTGACAAGCTGGTACAGTTAAATAAGTGGTGGTTCAAAGATAGTGCCACCCCTGACTGGCAAAAGTGCAAAGGTAAGTGGGATATGGAGGGGGGCGGAGATAAGAGCCTAGCACCCAGCAATTTTGTCAAAGCTGTAAAGGAAGATCAGCACATAGTTTTTGAAGTTCTACTCTATATCAGAGACAAATGTGTACAGCAGGAAAGAAGATTATATTTTCAGATTGCTCCAAAAGAATGTTAGCGAAAGACAAAGGTTTGAAGGATTCAGAAATACAGGGTACCATAAAACTAACACAAGGTGTTGGACCTAAGCAGAGTTGTTTGTATGCTTAAATATCTCCAAACTGAAGAAACAAATGAATTATGCGCTCGGCTTATGAAACCTTAGTCACAGTTTATTGGAGTTTACTATTTAAGTAAAAATGCACATCAATTGCTTACAGGATGAATGATAAATCATGCAAAAGATCGGAAACAATGTATCCCAATGAAATCTTTCAAGTTGAACCTTTTTAGAATGACATTTGGGCTCTGATGGACGATGGAAAGAAAACACACAATGTTTGTTGGTGTGGAAGAAGCAAACTGAATTCTAAACTGGTATCTGCTCTCGAGGATACCTCCTAGACCCTAATTGCCTACAAAGACTGTGGTGTTACTTGCTAGGAAGCCCAGAAAGCTGAGGACTTAAACTTTAATGGGAATAAAATATATATGTGGATTATCCTCTCAAATTTTAAAAGCAAAGAGTTACATTAAATATAGTCAAGCTGAGAAAGAATAAATTGACCTACAGTTTGATCTACCCTGGAAAACGCTGGGTAGAGGATGGAGACGTAACATTATTTTCACAACCCTGGCAGAGGTGGCTTGAGCAATGCAGATTTACAATTCATAGATTTTCTAAACGGCAAGCATATGCTTGAATTTAAAACCTCCATGATACTTGAAAGATGGGAAATCTTTCAAAATAATCCTTTACGAACCTGAACTGCATGTTTTAGTACATTTTTTTCTGTTTCACTGACAGTTGAAGAGGCATTGGAACTAGTTAGACCTATATACACCTAGTCTGTTTTATTGGGCACTCCATTAGTTTGAAGTGATGAAAAATGAGTTAGGTTGGGCATGGTAGAAAATAGTTTTTTGTTTTTTTTGTTGATCTTTCTAAATGTGTGTAATTATTTGCTCGTTTTGTAAGCCTTTCTTACCATCTTATGTATTTTTTAATGTTTTATTTTTTTAATCATTTTATACAGAGAGCTATTAAACCCCTATTATAAACCTAAAACTGAATGAACAAATGTTTATTTTATTACAAAGTACTCAAAGGTCATGACCTACCACGGTTTGGGCTTTTCACATTTCTTATTACACTTAATTTAGAGTATTTTTTAATTATGTGCTACAAAAAATAGATCTAGATGGGTAAAACTAAATCCTGTGAAACACATGTATATTTATAATGTTTGGGTTATGACAGCATTTTGAGTTTCTTATGTATGCACACTCCATCTGGAGTCTCAGATTTATATAGGGAATTCTATTTTTTTTAAAAGAACTTCAGCTAAAGGTCATATTGTTATATATGTTAATTAGTACAGTTGGAGATCCTGCATTAGTTTTAAAACTCCTGTGGGATTTTAGGATTTGTTAATTTGTTTTAGCATGTTCAATTGAGGACATGTTTTTAAACCCATGTTAGTGGTGCATGCATCCATGCCCACTTTAAAAAACGACAGGAAAAAGTTAAAAGGAATGCTTCATGAAGAATGTATGGGAGCTGCCATTGCTGACTTGTTTTTCAAAGATTATATTGTAGGGGTGACCTCCATATCCTAAGTCACTAATCTGGAACAAGCATGTGTATATCAGATAAAAAACAAAGTGCTGAAAATGGTATAAGAGGCAGCTATCAAAATACACTTTATTGTAACTCAATGTACACTAAACTTTATGTAAAATTCTACCTACAAATATCAAAATTGTATGTTGCTCATGGACATTGTTTTAAATTTATATACTTCAGTTTGTAATTTTAAAATCTTAGTAGCTCCTTCGTTATGTGTGAAGGAGCAAGGTTGTATGGCTTGGAAGGAAGACTTTATATTTAGTGTGAAGAAACTGGTGCCTTACAGGTGATTTCTGGAGCATGAAGAGCCCTGCTCTCTTGCACCGCAGAGCTTACAAGACTGTGACTTTGGGTTCTCTGGGTCTTTGATGTGATGAATCATATTAGCCAAGCTGAACTGTATACCTACACTGTATAACTTGGCAACTGCTTCTAAACGGCTGTCAATATGTAAGCTGGAGGAAAAAAATATATACATATTGTTGGGTGTTCATTTTAAAGTAGTACTTAATCTTAGCCTGCATTTACATATGGATCTACTTTTCCAACATTTTTTTACCTAAAAAATGTGTTTTTCGTCTTTGAACGAATCCCAGAGTTAAACTCTGACATTTTAACCTAAGTACTTAACAAAATTAAGATTACAACCCAACGTGTAATATAACGGTAGCTAACCATATATTTTATAGATCACTTAAAAGCAACTGCACTTTTCCCTCTTTTACTCGCACATTAAATTTTGCATTTAGGTTTAGTAATGTCTTCTATAATGGATATTATATGTTCTCTGCACATTGCAGTAGCCTTTTCTGTAGCCAACGTAATGCTTATATGCAAATAAAATGACAGTCTTCTGGGTTTGCTAAAACTTGCATATGATTTGAAACCTCTGCACTAAAATAAGAAATGCTGTGCTTTTTAGATGTGGTAATATCATACTGTACCGTGTACACAGAAGAGCAATATCTTGTCAAAAGGTGTACTGCTTTTGCAAGAGTCTATCTGTGTATTTTATTCAAGAATTTAAGCTTCCATCTGTTAGAGCTGTACCTTAGCCGAGATATATCAATGGATGTTGGTTATATGTTTTATATATTTAAAATGCATTAAAAAAGAGTCTTAGGGGCCAGTTTATAAAGCATGAACGTAATGTTAGTTATACCACTGCTTTAAAAAAAAAAAAAACACACTCATTTATATTCCATTTACATCAAATGTGTTTTATAAATGTGCTTAGCGTTCTGCTAACTTTAGGAATCTGTATAATAACAAATAATTTGCATTAGCAGATTGGTCTCATTTAGTTTATTTTCCCCTGGGGTGACAGGGAATACAGTTTATTTTATGTTGGCATGCCACTTTGTCTTTTGTTCACTTGGCTTTTCAAGCAGAAGTTTATATTTTATTTAGGTTAAACCTGTATCAGCATCAACACTCTAGCAGATATACATTTTTAACTAGAAGAAAACACTGTTGGTGTGTATACAATGTTTCGTAATGTATAAGGTAAGAGCAATGAATTTAAGCAGTCATGGGTCCTAGGCAGTTAGCAGACCACTTTACCCTTTTATCTGCCCTTTTTATATTACTTGTTCACCCATTGAAGCAGACCTAATCCTTAATGTTTTCATTTAGCATTAGATGGCTATTTTGGGACCATAAATTCTAAATATCACTGGTCCAATCCCATGGCTGCCACACATATTGGCCTCTTTAAAGCTCCACTTAATGAAAGTTTAACCCCCTATAACCTACTATTTAAAGTATGTATGTAGTTTGTATGTATGTATTTTGTATGTAGTTTGTATGTATGTAGTTTGTATATAATACACTAGATTGGCAAAAGTATTGGGACACCCTCCAAATCATTGGATTCAGGTGTTCCAACCACCTCCATGGCCACAGGTGCAAAAAAACAGGCACCTAGGCATGCAGACTGCTTCTACAAACATTTTGTGAAAGAATGGGTCGCTCTCAGCAGCTCAGTGAATCCAAGCGTGGTACTCTGTTAGGTTGCCACCTGTGCAGTAAGTCCATCTGTGAAATGTCCTTGCTACTAAATATTCCACGGTCAACTGTTAGTGATATTATAACAAAGTGGAAGCAACTGGGAAAAACAACAACTCAGCCACAAAGTGGTAGGCCACGTAAAATGACAGAGCACGGTCAGCGCATGCTGAAGCGCACAGTGCGTAGAAGGCGCCAACTGCCTGCAGAGTCAATAGCTACAGACCTCCAAACTTTGTGTGGGCTTCAGATTGGCACAACAGTAGTGCGTAGAGAGCTTCATGGAATGGGTTTCCATGGCCGAGCAGCTGCATCCAAGCCTTACATCACCAAGTGCAATGCAAAGCGTCGGATGCAGTGGTGTAAAGCACACCGCCACTGGACTCTAGAGAAGTAGACATGTTCTCTGCAGTGACAAATCACGCTTCTCTGACTGGAAATCAGATGGATGTGTCTGGGTTTTGCAGTTGCCAGGAGAACTTTCCTGACTGCATTGTGCCAAGTGTAAAGTTTGGTGGAGGGGGGATTATGGTGTGGGGTTGTTTTTGAGGGGTTGGGCTTAGCCAATTACTTCCAGTGAAAGGAACTCAAGGCATCAGCATACCAAGACATTTTGGACAATTTCATGCTCCCAACTTTGTGGGAGCAGTTTGGGGATGGCCCCTTCCTGTTCCAACATGACTGCGCACCAGAGCACAAAGCAAGGTCCGTAAAGACATGGATGAGAGAGTTTTGGGTGGAGAAACTTGGCTGGCCTGCACAGAGTCCTGACCTCAACCCGATGGAACACCTTTGGAATGAATTAGAGCGGAGACTGCGAGTCAGGCCTTCTTGTCCAACATCAGTACCTGACCTCACAAATGCGCTTCTCGAAGAATGGTCAAACATTCAAATAGATACACTCCTAAACCTTGTGGATGCCTTCCCAGAAGAACTGAAGCTGCTATAGCGGCAAAGGCTGGGCCAACTCAATATTGAACCCTACGGACTGAGACTGGGATGCCATTTAAAGTTCATGTGCGTGTAAAGGCAGGCGCCCCAATACTTTTGGCAATGGTGTGTGTGTGTGTGTGTGTGTGTGTGTGTGTGTGTGTGTGTGTAGATGGATATTGTGCA
>NW_017306845.1:786290-787533 GCF_000935625.1 Nanorana parkeri | reverse complement strand
ACTGATGTCGGTAGCAACCGTCCAAAAAGGGAATTCCCTTCACTTGTAGCGGTTTTTTTTCGTGCTTATTTCCTGTTACGGTTTTAAAACTATTCCATCTACTGCTCTATCCACAGCTGAAAATGTTTTTGGCTATGCATAGGCTTTAAAGGAGGATTTATTTTGTCTTTGCAGGTCTATTGTTTTATGTAATTGCATGGCTAAAGAAAAGTGCTATGTAATATCTTGTATCAGCCAATCAGAAATTACCTTTATTGGATGACCAGACAATGAAAGTGCTTCACAAACTTGGCTCTGTCAGTGTTACAAGGTTATTTCATTGGAAAGGAATAGGGCTACATAGCGGGAATCATTGTAATTGGAACAGATTTTTAAAACTCATTGTTTATTGCCTTTTATTGGGTCGCTTACCTGGGAAAAAGATGGCATCGAGATGCACTATGGGAAGAAGGCAAGCTAGCGGAGACAATGTGATGCTTTGGGCAATGTTCTGCTGGGAAACCTTGGGTCCTGCCATTCATGTCCATGTTACTTTGGTACGTACCACCTACATAAAGATTAATGCTGACCAAGTAACACCTTCATGGAAACTGTATTCCCTAATGGCAGTGGCCTCTTTCAGCAGGATAGTGTGCCCTGCCCCACTGTAAAAATGGTTCAAGAATAGTTTGATGAACACAACAACGAGATTGAGATGTTGACTAGGCCTCCAAATTCTCCATATCTCAATGCAATCGAGCATCTGTGGGATGTGCTGGAAAAACAAGTCTCATCTATAGAGGCTCCATTTTGCATCTTACGGGACTTAAAGTGACATTAAACCCTCAGATTTTTTAACATAAAACAATACTGTAATGTGTGCCTTACTGTAATCCATGGTTGTTTCCCTTCTCTTTGCTGCTCTTCCTTTTAAATCCTCATGTCTTCTCATGCTGGGGAAGAACTTCCCTTTGCAGCTGAGTGCCTCTTCCTGTAGTGCTGGCTCAGGTTACAAGCCTATACACAGACCCCATGTATCAATTCCAGAGACGAGGCAGTCTGCTGCAAAACAGAAGATCTGCCCAGCATGAGAACAGATACAGATTTAAAAGGAAGAGCAGCAAAGAGAAGGGAAACAACCATGGGTTACAGTAAGACACACATTACAGTATTGTTTTATGTTAAAAAATCTGAGGGTTTAATGTCACTTTAAAGGATCTGCTACTAATGTGTTGGTGCCTGATACCACAGCATACCTTCAGAG
>NW_017306845.1:735043-784404 GCF_000935625.1 Nanorana parkeri | reverse complement strand
CTTAGTTCCAGTGAAGGGAACTCTTAAGGCATCAGCATACCAAGACATTTTGGACAATTTCATGCTCCCAACTTTGTGGGAGCAGTTTGGGGATGGCCCCTTCCTGTTCCAACATGACTGCGCACCAGAGCACAAAGCAAGGTCCGTAAAGACATGGATGAGAGAGTTTTGGGTGGAGAAACTTGGCTGGCCTGCACAGAGTCCTGACCTCAACCCGATGGAACACCTTTGGAATGAATTAGAGCGGAGACTGCGAGTCAGGCCTTCTTGTCCA
Source organism: Nanorana parkeri (assembly GCF_000935625.1). Lineage (NCBI taxonomy): Eukaryota > Metazoa > Chordata > Amphibia > Anura > Dicroglossidae > Nanorana > Nanorana parkeri. The sequence continues at coordinate 784,130 of NW_017306845.1, read as the reverse complement.
ACATCAGTACCTGACCTCACAAATGCGCTTCTCGAAGAATGGTCAAACATTCAAATAGATACACTCCTAAACCTTGTGGATGCCTTCCCAGAAGAACTGAAGCTGCTATAGCGGCAAAGGCTGGGCCAACTCAATATTGAACCCTACGGACTGAGACTGGGATGCCATTTAAAGTTCATGTGCGTGTAAAGGCAGGCGCCCCAATACTTTTGTCAATGGTGTGTGTGTGTGTGTGTGTGTGTGTGTGTGTGTGTGTGTGTGTAGATGGATATTGTGCAAGAAAAAGTGAGAAACCCAGCTAGCCCTTGCTGTCTGTGTTTTTTATTTGACCAAAACCTTACAGATGTCATTAAAACAGAATGAGGGGACACTGATTTCGGTAGCAACTGTCCAAAAGGGGAATTCCCTTCACTTGTAGAGGTTTTTTTTCGTGCTTATTTCCTGTTACGGTTTTAAAACTATTCCATCTACTGCTCTATCCACAGCTGAAAATGTTTTTGGCTATGCATAGGCTTTAAAGGAGGATTTATTTTGTCTTTGCAGGTCTATTGTTTTATGTAATTGCATGGCTAAAGAAAAGTGCTATGTAATATCTTGTATCAGCCAATCAGAAATTACCTTTATTGGATGACCAGACAATGAAAGTGCTTCACAAACTTGGCTCTGTCAGTGTTACAAGGTTATTTCATTGGAAAGGAATAGGGCTACATAGCGGGAATCATTGTAATTGGAACAGATTTTTAAAACTCATTGTTTATTGCCTTTTATTGGGTCGCTTACCTGGGAAAAAGATGGCATCGAGATGCACTATGGGAAGAAGGCAAGCTAGCGGAGACAATGTGATGCTTTGGGCAATGTTCTGCTGGGAAACCTTGGGTCCTGCCATTCATGTCCATGTTACTTTGGTACGTACCACCTACATAAAGATTAATGCTGACCAAGTAACACCTTCATGGAAACTGTATTCCCTAATGGCAGTGGCCTCTTTCAGCAGGATAGTGTGCCCTGCCCCACTGTAAAAATGGTTCAAGAATAGTTTGATGAACACAACAACGAGATTGAGATGTTGACTAGGCCTCCAAATTCTCCATATCTCAATGCAATCGAGCATCTGTGGGATGTGCTGGAAAAACAAGTCTCATCTATAGAGGCTCCATTTTGCATCTTACGGGACTTAAAGTGACATTAAACCCTCAGATTTTTTAACATAAAACAATACTGTAATGTGTGCCTTACTGTAATCCATGGTTGTTTCCCTTCTCTTTGCTGCTCTTCCTTTTAAATCCTCATGTCTTCTCATGCTGGGGAAGAACTTCCCTTTGCAGCTGAGTGCCTCTTCCTGTAGTGCTGGCTCAGGTTACAAGCCTATACACAGACCCCATGTATCAATTCCAGAGACGAGGCAGTCTGCTGCAAAACAGAAGATCTGCCCAGCATGAGAACAGATACAGATTTAAAAGGAAGAGCAGCAAAGAGAAGGGAAACAACCATGGGTTACAGTAAGACACACATTACAGTATTGTTTTATGTTAAAAAATCTGAGGGTTTAATGTCACTTTAAAGGATCTGCTACTAATGTGTTGGTGCCTGATACCACAGCATACCTTCAGAGGTCTAGTGGAGTCAATGCCTCAATGGGTCAGGGCTGTTATGGTGTCAAAAAGGGGACCTACTCAAAATTAGGTGGCCAGTCATAATGTTATGGCTGATCAGTGTATATTCCCTCCTAGAACATGATCTTTAATGTATTTAAAATGCTGAGAATGTACACTGTGACATAAAACACCAGGTTATTTGATGAAGCTGATTTTTTGTTTTGTACTGTTGGTTCACCTTGCCAACCACCTGTACAACAAGTGAAAAGCTAAAATAACACTCAGCAATTTTTTTTGCTTACATTGATATAAGCAAAACAAAATGATGGCTAAAGCATTGCAGTTTTGAAAGACCTAGCATTTTTATTCAAAACCTTCCTAGGAGTTTGGAGCAAAGTCAGCTTTAATGTACTGAAGTCTGTCTGACAGCTTGTTGTGGGGCACAATTCTTCCCAATTAAACAGATATACAATGTATGCTGGATATTATAAAGGTAGAGTACCAACTCCAGGAGGTAATTTTGAATTATCCGTATGCATTATTCATTATCCAAGCACCTTCAATCTGTGGGGAAATAACATACACATACAAACAGAAAGATAAGGCATAGTTTGTGCCAAGTGTGGTTTTTGATTTACAGGCACAGCAAGCTTGTGGTTTATGAGCATCCCCCGTATGTCTCTGCAGATTAACACATAAACCTCTTGTAGCAGTTAGAATGCCAGTCATGCTGCAAAGCTTATCTCAAAAAAGTACACTGCTTATTTTCTGCTTGGGTTAATAGCAGTGAAGACAGAAAGTCTTTCGGAGCACTGGTGGCATAGTTCATCTACCGGTGTCCATTCACATACCATTGATTGGGCAAGAAAAGTTGACCTATTACAGTAAAGGTGGCAGCTTTTCCCTTCATTGATTTATATTAACAAGGACTGCAATAAGAACATGGAAGCTGCCCCATTTGCCATTTTATGTGCTGAAATAACCCTTAGATACACACTGTTTTAAAATGTATCATTTTTTGTGACGTTTTTGACAGGTGCACAGCTTTGGCCAATTGTGCTACCACCACCTTATTTACTAAAGGAGCATAATGATTGTAGCTAGCCACCTTGGGCATCTCCTGGGTCATAGAACCCTACTTGAAAACTGCCTTGTGAATGATTTGAATCTGTTCGGACCTAATTTTCAGATAACTGGCACCTATAGGAAGTTCATGACTTTTCTGACCTTTTGTCATTATCTCAGACATTATGCTGGGAAAGAAAATCCAGCCACATATCCATGTGCTGCTCTGGACCTTACATGCCTGTCCGAATCTCTTAGCCCCAGTGTGCATGAAACTTTCCGATTTTTATGGAGATGGACAACTTTTAGAGGCTCTCATTATATTTTACTGTCTGTCAGCATTGTAAAATAATTCTGTGTATTGTTTTTGCTCACAACAGTGCATTTGAACAGTTAACAAAAACAATCTTGAGACTACATAAGATTTGGAAAACATGGGTAGCTCACATCTCAATCCTTGAGGCCCTTCATTCTGTTGCCCATCTCCTTTAATACTCAAGGGATCTTTGTTATATGCCTGTGGTTTTTCTAGCAGTTTCTTTAGTCATACTTAGTCTTGTATGATGGGCCACCCAATCCTCTTTCAGAAAAAATCCTTCTTTTCATTTCTGAGCATAGACTGGAATGTTCTTGTACCTTCCACAGGCAGGAAAAGCTTTCAAGCCAATATGTAATCTCTGTTTGTGCAGGTTTCTTCCAGGTTCTCTAAGCAAAGATTTTGGCTCCCGACAGTGTTCGAGAGAGATTTTGGTGATGAGAGCAGATTTTTTTTACAAATACCTCCTCTTCAAATTAAAGCAAGGCAAAAGTCAAAATAACCAACTATATATATTGGCATCATCCTTCCTGTACCAGGACCAAACACGCTTGCCCCCTCATCTTAACAGGGACCGGTCCCCTCACTGCCCCAAGTAGTCCTCAACGTTGTATTGCTGATGTAAACATTTCAGTGTGAAGTTTTGTGGCTTGGATTATTCCAATGCCACAATGTTTCACCTGCCTGAAGATGTGCAGTAACATTAGAAACCACACAAAATGGCCCCTGAACAAGAACAGGAAACATTACATCTAGGAATCATGGGGCATGTTGTTCCATAAGCATGGGAAAAATGACAGAACACTGCTGCACAGACCCTACTCCAGGCATCAGAGTATAGCTGAGAAATCAGTGGCTCAATGCTGACAGCTGATAAATTATTTATATGGCATGGATGTAAGTGTGGGCAGAGGTACAATAGCAGATAAGACAGTATTTCCAGACATGGGCTTTAAAGTCTAAGCCACATAATATTTTCCATATTGTATTAAATTTCCCCCATTATTGACATTTTTTTTTTATATACTCCTTGTTTAATTCCAGTTTACTCAATACCGATCTCAATGATATTTGAAAATTAAAGTGACTATGAAACCCTCAGATTTTTTAACATAAACCAATACTGTAATGTGTGTCTTACTGTAATCCATGGTAGTTTCCCTTCTCTTTGCTGCTCTTCCTTTTAAATCCTCATGTCTTCTCATGCTTGGGGAGAACTTCCCTTTGCAGCTCAGGGCCTCTTCCTGTAGTACTGACTCATGTTACAAACCTATACACAGACACCATATATCCATTCATGAGACAAGGCAGTCTGCTGCAAAACAGAAGTTCTGCCCAGCATGAGAACAGATACAGATTTAAAAGGAAGAGCAGCAAAGAGAAGGGAAACAACCATGGATTACAGTAAGTATTGTTTTATGTTAAAAAAATCTGAGGGTTTAATGTCACTTTAAAGTTATTTTACCATTCCAAGAAGATAATGCAATATGCCCCTGGGTAGTCATCCCTGCTACATTCCCTAGCTGTTCTCCTACCTCTTGGGTCAAAAGACAATCTCATTGTATCACTGGCTTCTGTCTAAATGGGTCATAATGTGTATGATTGCGGTTATTATTGTATAATGAATATTAGATAATTTACGCTGGGACAAAGATGATAGGAATTTTACATTGTTCTCAGTGTATCCCTACAAAATATATTGGCACAGTGTAAATTAACCTGTTCTAGTAATAATAAGGATATTGTGGTAACAGTGTCAGAATGATGTGCATGCTCTAATGCAGAATTGTACTATGCTTTCCCTGGCCACTATCTTAACATTTCAGTTGCAGAATGTTCACACGTTTTCATTATTCATTAATATGCCAATATAAGGCTTTCACTTTACTGAACCTGCTTGAAATAGGCATATTAGTAAAACTGTCTTCTTTATAAATAAATCATTGGTGTTTATTTTGGCAACAGGTTGAATAATAACCTAAGCAAAGCAGCAAATTATATCATTACTGGTTATGTGGATCAGTAGTAGACATTCCACTGGGAATTATGCTGCTTATGTGTGTCTATTTTTTAATATACAGCATTTCATGGTGAAATTGAAATTTCATGGAGGAAACTGGAGTGTCCTAAAAAAGGAGTTCAGAGACCTAGGAGCTAGGATGAAGGGTAAGGACCTCCACAGTAGTTTTCTCTGAGATACTACCGGTGCCAAGAGCCACTCTGGACAGACAGCACGAGTTGAGGGAACTTAACAAGTGGCTCCGGAACTGGTGTCGGAATGAGGGCTTTGGTTTCCTGGAGAGCTGGGCTGACTTCTCAGTCAGCTACCGGCTCTTCAGCCGAGACGGGCTGCATCTTAATGGGGAAGGTGCAGCATTCCTGGGGCGAAAAATGGTAGAAAGACTTGAGGAGCATTTAAACTAGATAATGGGGGGAGGGCATAAAAATAAAAATATTACATTTAAGTAGTGAAAACCTTAACATGAATACATATAATAAAGAGGGAAGTAATAAAGGGGCAATTAGTGGGCTCACACCAGTCACCAGTGCCAAAGCAGTCAATATAGTAAATCCTATAGCCGAAGATACTATAACTAAGACTAGCATACCAATATCACTTAAACCTTTGTCCCATAAGACAGGAATTAAATGTATGTACACCAACGCTAGAAGTCTAGCAAATAAGGACTTCTATATAGCGGAAACCTGGCTAGACAGCGCACATGACTGGGCCACCAATATAGAGGGGTACAACCTGTTCAGGAGGGACAGAGGTGGGAGAAGGGGGGGGTATGCATTTATGTTAAAAATAATCTAAATATGCATATAAGGGACGATATCACGTTAAATAATGGGGAGGACGTGGAATCCTTATGGCTGGAACTGGATATGACGGACGATCGTCGTAAACTACATGTGGGTATTTGTTATAAACCTCCAAATATAGGGGAGGAGGGGGAGGCTCATCTACAGTCCGAAATAGAAATAGCTGGGAGGGAGGGCAATGTAGTCGTGATGGGCGACTTCAATTACCCGGACATAAAGTGCGCTAATGGAACCTCAAGTTCAACAAAGGCGGGCCACTTTCTGAACATGTTGCAAGACAATTTCATGGACCAGATGGTGGAGGTCCCAACTAGGAAAAATGCCATCCTAGATTTAATCATTACTAATAATGCAGAGTTAATTGAGGATACTGTTTATTGGGGAGACATTGGGCAATAGTGATCACAATGTGATTACTTTCAATATTGGATACAGGAAAGGGAAGCGGGCTGGTAGGGCAAGAACCCTTAATTTCAGAAGGGCTAACTTTGATAAACTGTGCCACCTTGTGGGGGACATCAAATGGGAAAATGTATTTCACAAACTGAACTCGGACCAAAAGTGGGAATGTTTGAAAAACACATTGCATATTGCCAAATGTATACCGGGTAATAAACGTAAAAGATCACAAACAAAACCTGTATGGCTGAATACAAATGTAAAGCATCACATAAAGGAAAAGCGAGTGGCATTTATAAAATATAAGATGGAGGCGACGGCATTGGCGTTCCATAACTACAAAGAATGTAATAAAAGATGCAAACTAGCAATACGGGCAGCTAAAATAGAGTGCGAAAAGCATATTGCCACAGATAGTAAAAAAAAATCCCCACATTTTTTACCAATATATAAACAGCAAAAAGGGGAGAAAGGAGCAGATAGGCCCAATAAAAGACGAGAACGGGAAGTTAGTCACAAATGACAAGGAGAGTGCCAAAGTGCTGAACGCTTTTTTCTGCTCAGTATACACTCGGGAGGGAAACGGGTTTGAATTTGTTCAGGATAATGGTATAGTTAATGACAATCAGCATGGGTTTAGGAAAGACCGTTCCTGTCAGACTAACGTACTGACTTTTTACGAGGGGGTAAGTAGAGATCTGGATGGAGGGAGGCTGGTGGATGTGGTATATCTGGATTTCTCAAAGGCTTTTGATAGGTACCACACAAACGCTTACTATACAAGCTGAGAGCTATGGGCATAGATGGAAGGGTGTGTACATGGATAGAGAACTGGCTAAAGGTACGGGTACAGAGAGTATTAATAAATGGTGCCCTTTCAGACTGGGCTAGTGTCATTAGCACTGGGATTAAAAATAGGCAAATGGGTTATACAATTATGGGTATGCCGCTAGGGAAGTCGGGAATGGAGAGAAAGATTTGGGGGTCATTGTATACCTTTGTAGACCATAAACTGAATAATAGATTACAGTGCCAGGTTGCTGTAAGCAAAGCTAGTAGAATCCTGTCCTGCATCAAGAAGAGAATGTTTTGCAGGGACAGGTCTATAATTTTGCCACTCTACACATCAATGGTTCAGCCTCACCTGGAGTATCTGGTGCAGTTTTGGGCACCAGTACACAGAAAGGATGTCCTTGAGCTGGAGAAAGTCCAGCGGAGGGCGACCAAACTCATCAAGGGGATGGAGGACCAGAACTATGAGACAAGGCTACTAAATGTAAATGTGTTTACGTTGGAAGTAAGGAGATTAAGGGGGGACATGATTTTCATGCACAAAATGTTCAATAGTCATAGCAACATTAGCAACAAACTCTTTAAGATTAATTCCGTAACAAAGACTAGAGGCCACCACCTAAAACTGGTAGAAAAAAAAATAAAACACAAGGGGCGAAGGGGGTTCTTCTCAGTTCGCGCGGTTAGGGTCTGAAACTCACTGCCTCAAGCAGTGATTTCCGCAAATAGTCTGGAATCATTCAAGAAGCTTTTGGACGATTTCCCGAGAGACCGTAATGTACAAGGGTACAGGTACTCTTAAGAATGAGAACACTCAGGGACCTATACACACACACACACACACACACACAACAGGTTGGACTTGATGGACTTATGTCTTTATTCAACCTCAAATACTATGTAACTATGTAATTGTTGCTTTGAAATTTAATGGATGTATAGCAAATTGATGTTTCAGGTGGATTTACGGTCATAAAATATTAGATTTTTTTTTCTAGTGGAGGAACTGGAGATGAGCGCCTTTTACATTTGTTTATAATATATTTATATAGCAAATAAAGATGTATTGACCCAGGATATACCTCTAGGCTCTACCTCTAGATTGACAGCTGGCTCTGCCTCTCACACAGCTGGGCGGATCCAGACATAATTGTCGGGATCTGCTTCACCTGCGGCATCTCAGTATACCGCGAGTTGTAGCTTGTGGTATGCTGAGCTTAGAGTGATGGGAGGACGCTAGTTTGTGTCCTCCCGTTACCCTAAGGAGAACTATGGGGAAAAGCCCTAACCCCATAGTTCTCCTTTAAATCAGGGTCTCTTTAAGAAACAGCTTTGCTAGTTTCCTATGATCATTGTCTTTCCTGCGACCACTAAATGACAACCAATGTAATTTGCAGTGTCTGCAACTATTAGCAGCAGCCAGATCATACCCATGAAGGCATCCACAGTTATGTGTTGACTTCTGTGCTTGTTGTTTTTAAGGTGACCCTACCTTAAAAGTAAACATTCAAAATGAGTACACTTGCGTAGAAAGAATGTAAGTACTTACCTTTCCCACTGCCTGTGCTGTCAGAATGCCATTTAATTCATGAGAATTTCACCACTCAAGTCTACTTGAGACACTTCCTGGAGTGTATCTGCTTGCAGAACAGAACTCACTGGTTCTTTTCACCAACCTCATCTTTGCTTTTGTTAGTGGCATGGTCACTAAAGTTATCAGGAAACATTAAGTATATTAGTTAGTCCTTGTATTATGAATTGTATCCAGATTTAACTCTATTTGATGTGGCTGAAGCATCCTAAAGGCCACACCTATTCAAGAAGATTATTATAAGAAATATACCATGGGAAAAAAGTTATTCCTGTAACTTTCCCGTGTGCAGTGAAATCCAGACATGCTCAGATCCTAGCAATGGCTGGGTAAACCTGCTTGGGCTGCTGGCACAGTACAGGGAGGCATGCAGGGTCTAAAAGACCCTTTAATATCTCTATAGAGCGTACCCATTACAGTCCCCTATGTGATGGCAATAAAGTTATGTCACAAAAAGAAACATTTAAACTGTAACACACACACACACAACTAAGGGATTCTACAACAATTTTAGATATTCCTGTGCATACTAGAGTGAAAGGAATAATTCTAAGGCTATCATTTATGGTCAACTGATAGACTATGCATTAAAAACCTTACAGCATATCTAACATTATGGGCATCTTTGGATTTTTTTTTGCAGAGGTACAAACGGGCTTGACATATATTTGTGTAGATCATATATTCTGTGCACTAAAATAATTTGAATGTATTTTTTTTAAACTAAAACTATGGAGTTAATAAACACTTGTGCAAATAATGTGTGACAAAACAAAAGAAAATACTATGCAATGAAGTACCTATTAGAGATGTGGTTGTGTATACTGACGTGATCATGTATATTATTTTGTAAAATTTGATGAGGTCTGTTTCCTATTTTTTTTGTTTTTTTTTTAGCTGCAACATGATGACACTGATGAAATATGCACTGCCAGAATAAAAAAAATATACAAAATACATATAAATTAACAATATAATGTTATTAATCATTAATACATAAGCACCCATATTTTTTTATTTTGGGAATGGTGTGTGTATGTACAGTATCTCACAGAAGTGAGTACACCCCTCACATTTTTGTAAATATTTTATTATATAATTTCATGTGACAGCACATGTGATAACAAGAAATGACACTTTGCTACAATGTAAAGTAGTGAGTGTACAGCTTGTATATCAGTGTACATTTTCTGTCCCGTCAAAATAACTCAACACTCAGCCATTAATGAATAATGTGAAACCTCGCGCCACTACTCTAATCAAGTTAAGCAGCAGCTGAAATCTGTGTGGTCAGATATAACGTATGAAATTAATGGTTAATGGCTTTTACCATTAACAAATGAATGGCTTTTACCATTAATTTCACTCAGCCATTAATGTCTAAACCGCTGGCAACAAAAGTGAGTACACCCCTAAGTGAAAATGTCCAAATTGGGCCCAAAGTGTCAATATTTTGGGTGGCCACCAATATTTTCCAGCACTGCCTTAACCCTCTTGGGCATGGAGTTCACCAGAGATCAACAGTTTGCCACTGGAGTCCTCTTCCACTCCTCCATGAAGACATCATGCTCAATAGGGTTTAGGTCTGGAGACATGCTTGGCCAGTCCATCACCTTTTACCCTCAGCTTCTTTTGCAAGGCAGTGGTCGTCTTGGAGGTGTGTTTGGGGTCGTTTATCATGTTGGAATACTGCCCTGTGGCCCAGTCTCCGAAGGGAGGGGGATCATGCTCTGCTTCAGTATGTCACAGTACATGTTGGCATTCGTGGTTCCCTCAATGAACTGTAGCTCCCCAGTGCCGGCAGCACTCATGCAGCCCCAGACCATGACACTCCCACCATCATGCTTGAATGTAGGCAAGACTTGTCTTTGTACTCCTCACCTGGTTGCCGCCACACACGCTTGACACCATCTGAACCAAATAAGTTTATCTTGGTCTCATCCGACCACAGGACATGGTTCCAGTAATCCATGTCCTTAGTCTGCTTGTCTTCAGCAAACTGTTTGCGGGCTTTCTCGTGCATCATCTTTAGAAGAGGCTTCCTTTTGGGACGACAGCCATGCAGACCAATTTGATGCAGTGTGCGGCGTATGGTCTGAGCACAGACAGGCTGACCCCCCACCCCTTCAACCTCTGCAGCAATGCTGGCAGAACACCTACGTCTATATCCCAAAGACAACCTCTGGCTATGACACTGAGCACGTGCACTCAACTTCTTTGGTCGACCATGGCGAGGACTGTTCTGAGTGGAACCTGTCCTGTTAAACCGCTTTATGGTCTTGACCACCATGCTGCAGCTCAGTTTCAGGGTCTTGGCAATATTCTTTATAATCTAGACCACCTTTTATGTAGAGCAACCATTCTTTTTTTCAGATCCTCAGAGTTCTTTGCCATGAGGTGCCATGTTGAACTTCCAGTGACCAGTATGAGAGAGTGAGAGCGATAACACCAAATATAACACATCTACACCCCATTCAAACCTGAGACCTTGTAACACTAACGAGTCACATGACACCAGGGAGGGAAAATGGCTAATTGGGCCCAATTTGGACATTTTCACTTAGGGGTGTACTCACTTTTGTTGCCTGCGGTTTAGACATTGATGGCTGTGTTGAGTTATTTTGAGGGGACAGCAAATGTACACTGATATACAATCTGTACACTCTGGACAAGTAAGAGTATACAAAGTGTACCAATATTTTACCAAAGAATGATCATCGTGAAGCTCAAAACCCTGAAAAAATAAAATCGACATTGGAAGCCCCTGTATTTCTGCCTGATTTCTGCTTCCTTATAAAGTAGTTCCTGAGGTTATATTTAAGCTGATATTGCATATTATATACAGCATTTTCCTAATTTATACTGACAGTCCCTTCAGCTGCAAGCAACAAGGTTTGGTAAAACTGACAAAATCCTGTAAGAAAAAACAATAATTTTTTTGTTCCTGGTTAACTCCCAACATCTGTGCAAAGCTACACTGCTTCTGCTCTCATCCAACTTCTTACATATTATTTCCATTAAGCTCCCAGGTTACAGAGTTTTTTGGCTGCCTGTGTTGTAAATGTGAATTAAGATTTTCAGATAATGTATGAGCAGTCCAAAAGCTCCCCCACCCAGTCAACGCTTTTTCCAACAGTCTTGAACTCTAAGCCAGGGTCAATTAGTCAGAACCAGGGGGATAGAAGATATTAGCAATAATATCTATAGAGAGCAAATGTGCAGTTAAGTAAAGAAGGGGGATTAACTCATCTCTAAAACCTGTCGGCTGTTTTCCGTTACTGTTGTGATACTCATGGATGGATATAAAATACGTTTCTGGACATTTCTTGATAAATTGATAAATGTGTTTGGCCCACTTTCTGGTTCTTTTTGGCATTATGGAAAAAGTGTTAATTTGTGAACTACAAATTGCTGGATCCAGCGCCTTTCTTCAACTTCAATCCGAATCAGGTGCGAACAAAAAAGCAACTGAAAGATCCCTGCAAGGGGAGAGGTAGCACCTCTTGGGCAGATGACCTCCCCTCAGTTCCAGGACTTAGTAATGTAGGGGTCAAAGAATGCAATTGCACCATGTAGCAGGGGACACTAGTATCCAACACTCAAATGCTATATAGTTAGGAGACTGGTGGAGGCTACAGTGTTGGAATGGGGAAATGGGGTGAGGTAGGAGGCACGGGCTGCCACAGAGATGAGTGGAAGAGTTCTTCTCTTGCGGGGTCCTTTTGGTAGAACCTGACTGGATCATTTTATTGAAATATATAATTAAAGAGGAACTTCAGGAAAAAACAAAATTAATCCACACAGTGGGAGAGAGGTTAGGGTTAACTGCCACTGGACCCAGGATCAGGGGAGCATAACTTCTTCATCCTGGTCCCTATACTAAAATGAGCGGATAACCCTTGAAGTGCAGGGGTAGCCCCACTGCAAGGGTTAGTTTTGGTACTAACTGGAGTTCCTCTTTAAATCAAACCTGTGCCTTTTCCATGCAGGGCAAAACAAAATGTTTGCTTCATGTTCCTCATTTGCAGCAATACATAGCAGCATTTCCTTCGCTCCTCCACTGCTTTATTCAGCTGCTATAAGTAAAGATAATACCTGCTACTTCTGAGTATGGAGGCGCATGTCACTTTTTGCTGTGATAGTGATGGCCAAATAACCAACCGCCAATGCTGTCACAGTTTACAAAGCACTGTGTAAGATACTGCCAGACTACCTGTTATCTTACACCAGCAGATCTTGAATCTAGTCGACAGTCTCTTATCCCCAGTTGGAAAATAGCTACTAGTGGTTGATTTCCGAGCAGTTTGTGTATAGTTAACATAGATTTAACTGTGCAATATAGTGGTCTGGATGAGGAGGGAAATCCTTCTGCAAACATTGCAGCACAAAGGCTCACATTCCTAGCTTAGCAACATAATCATCCATAATTAATTTGTGCTCAGGGCTGATCTTGGTGGTTACAATAATGATGGCTATGTATGAGGATGGTGATTCTGGATTAGTAAATGTCAATCATTTGATGTTAGTCATTTCAGCTACATCAATGGTGAAAATTTACTGCTTAAAGAACTCCACTAAGATTTAATTTTCGCATCTAAACTGACCTTAAAACCTAGCCTCAATGCATTTTCAGAAAAACAATAGTGGGAGAAATACCTTTTTATGGGACCCAATAAATCTGCCTATTATTCCCATACTGTCATGGCTGTCCAGGACAGGGGCAGGCACAGGAGCAGCAGTACTCCAGTGGTTTTCTAAAACATTTAAAGTGGTTTGGTCGCTGTTGTGCCTGTCTGCTTTATAAGATTAGCTGACGTGTTGGCATTATGGAAAAAGTGTTAATTTGTGAACTACAAATTGCTGGATCCAGCGCCTTTCTTCAACTTCAATCCGAATCAGGTGCGAACAAAAAAGCAACTGAAAGATCCCTGCAAGGGGAGAGGTAGCACCTCTTGGGCAGATGACCTCCCCTCAGTTCCAGGACTTAGTAATGTAGGGGTCAAAGAATGCAATTGCACCATGTAGCAGGGGACACTAGTATCCAACACTCAAATGCTATATAGTTAGGAGACTGGTGGAGGCTACAGTGTTGGAATGGGGAAATGGGGTGAGGTAGGAGGCACGGGCTGCCACAGAGATGAGTGGAAGAGTTCTTCTCTTGCGGGGTCCTTTTGGTAGAACCTGACTGGATCATTTTATTGAAATATATAATTAAAGAGGAACTTCAGGAAAAAACAAAATTAATCCACACAGTGGGAGAGAGGTTAGGGTTAACTGCCACTGGACCCAGGATCAGGGGAGCATAACTTCTTCATCCTGGTCCCTATACTAAAATGAGCGGATAACCCTTGAAGTGCAGGGGTAGCCCCACTGCAAGGGTTAGTTTTGGTACTAACTGGAGTTCCTCTTTAAATCAAACCTGTGCCTTTTCCATGCAGGGCAAAACAAAATGTTTGCTTCATGTTCCTCATTTGCAGCAATACATAGCAGCATTTCCTTCGCTCCTCCACTGCTTTATTCAGCTGCTATAAGTAAAGATAATACCTGCTACTTCTGAGTATGGAGGCGCATGTCACTTTTTGCTGTGATAGTGATGGCCAAATAACCAACCGCCAATGCTGTCACAGTTTACAAAGCACTGTGTAAGATACTGCCAGACTACCTGTTATCTTACACCAGCAGATCTTGAATCTAGTCGACAGTCTCTTATCCCCAGTTGGAAAATAGCTACTAGTGGTTGATTTCCGAGCAGTTTGTGTATAGTTAACATAGATTTAACTGTGCAATATAGTGGTCTGGATGAGGAGGGAAATCCTTCTGCAAACATTGCAGCACAAAGGCTCACATTCCTAGCTTAGCAACATAATCATCCATAATTAATTTGTGCTCAGGGCTGATCTTGGTGGTTACAATAATGATGGCTATGTATGAGGATGGTGATTCTGGATTAGTAAATGTCAATCATTTGATGTTAGTCATTTCAGCTACATCAATGGTGAAAATTTACTGCTTAAAGAACTCCACTAAGATTTAATTTTCGCATCTAAACTGACCTTAAAACCTAGCCTCAATGCATTTTCAGAAAAACAATAGTGGGAGAAATACCTTTTTATGGGACCCAATAAATCTGCCTATTATTCCCATACTGTCATGGCTGTCCAGGACAGGGGCAGGCACAGGAGCAGCAGTACTCCAGTGGTTTTCTAAAACATTTAAAGTGGTTTGGTCGCTGTTGTGCCTGTCTGCTTTATAAGATTAGCTGACGTGTATATAAGCAGATCCCCTATTCTCCCATCTAAAGCAAATCTGTAGTCTCCTTAAAGTGCCCATTTCCTTTGCCCATGTAGGGAAAAGTAAAAGGGTCACAGACTCTCCTCCCTCCCCAGCAGCATATACTTACCTGTCCTATATTCCTTTGCCACTCCATTGAGCTGACAGGACCAAAGTGAAAAACTTGAAACAGAATACGGAAGAATATGTGATTCACCCCCACTCTTCCATATGACAGCACTACACAGGAGTTTATTTTCTGTGGGTTTGGTTGCTAAATGGAGTGCCACAGTAGCGAGAAAAAGTAACTATAGGTTGCTGGAAAAGGGGGTTGTGTGGGGGCATTTTTGTTATTTGCATGGGCAAATGTACAGCAAGAAATGGATACCTAGAGGTGCCTGTATGTACCACTGAATACCCTCATTCCTACCAGAGCTCCCAAGAATCCTCCAAACCTGGGACACCCTGTAATTAAGATATTGATCAGCTCCTGTCTGCAGAAACACTGGCCTCAGTTCCTCATTATTGGCCCAAATAAAAGGAAGAACTTAAATAGAGACACCAGAGAATTTGAAAGGTGTCTGAATCTAGTAGGATAGGACTACACAATTCTTTTTTCAGACACGACATATAAAACAGACATAGGATGCAAAGTTTGCTATGTGTGAGGGGAAGGGGGGGATTCTCAATATGAAAATACCAACTGCCAGCTTTTTCATCTCTAAAAACTACTTCAGTGGCAAGATAAGATAGTCAGTACTGACATCTAGGTGCTGGGATGTCCTTGAGATTGCCATTGATTTACTTAGGCATGCTGCCAGTGCCTAACATTTGTATTTTGCCCTTTATATGTATGCTATTACTAGTTTTTGAGGTAGAGATTTTTCATAGCTGCAGGTGCTGTAACCATGCCTTAGATAAGCATTTTGTGGTTGGTAATTCTCCTTCTTTAGTAAAACTTGTTCTTTTGTCTCTGGCATGCTCTGTCACTATATATTTGGAAGCTGTTTCTATTTCACTCTAATCTGACACTAGTCCTTTATATATTTAACTTATGAGCTCATTACTGGCAAGATTGGTTGGTTCACAGAAAAAAAAAGCTATTATTAGAGTGGTGGCTAATGCTAGAAAGGGGGAGCATTTGTCAAAGAGACATTGTGTGTGCATTTATTGTATTGCAGTAGATGTAAAGTGTTTTTCCATGGCACCAAACAATCCATTGTAAGGTCTTTAAGTATGATTGTGAACAAAATGGGATGCATTCATATATAACCAAAGACATTTTTACTCATACGAAATAGTGTAACACCAGGCAAACTAGTTTAATACAGATTAAAGCAGAACCTCATTCAAAAATAAGAAAAATAGCATATTAAAAGACAAAAATGAACATTTTACTGCAATACTCACCATCTGTCCTCAAAAGTACTTTTTTTTTTCCCCTGCCAATAAATGTCCTGTCTTTCAAGTTAAATGTTGGACAGTCATTCAATCCACTTGCCCTGAGTCTACTCATAGACAACATGTTGTTGAGTAAGCAAACATGGTGAAACGCATTAAAGATTAAGGTTCATGAGGAGAGGAGCAAACAGTATTTATCTGCTTTATAGATAAATATTTTATCTTTGAAGATCTGTGGAGTGCAGCACATTTGGATTTATAAGCTTATATCTGTCACTCTGCTTTCTACTCCTTATCAGCATGCTTCATGTCAGCACATAAAGCAATTGCTTACGTGTGCTATGTCTAACTCCCTTAGGCCTGGTTCACACCTGGGCATTTTACAGCGCGTTCCTATGCTCTGTAAAACGCTCAAGATGTGAAAACCAATGATTGCCTATGGGCATGGTTCCCACCTGGGCGTTTTACAGCGCGTAGGAACGCGCTGAAAAACGCCCTACGCCTAAAGAAGTACAGGAGCTTCTTTGGGGCGTATTTGCCGCGCGTATCCATTGGGATAAAGCCAGGTAGCCTTCGGAAATGTGCGTTTACCCTGAATCGCGGTAAAAACGTGCGGCACGAAACGCGCGACAAACGTGCATATTCAATACGCCTAGGTGTGAACCCAGCCTTACTCTAAGCTCTGCTGTGTAGGGGATGTAACAGGCTGATACCAGATCAGTTTCAGGCATTTACACTATTTGCATTTAAAAAAATACATATAATGTATTGTTGAATACATCACACAATGTCTCTAACAGATGCTTCCACTTCCTGCAGAACTGCATTCATGTGTGTTATATATCTGTCTAGAGGTCTGCTTTAAATACATATTTTACTGTTTTACTTGCAAATATTTTGGTAATTTTAGCCAACCATTCCTTTGATACACACCCATCTGCTAGTTAGAATGATCACTGCTACTTCAAGTAAGCCTTGGATAAGCCTTACTGATTCTTGGGTCAGCTCCCTGTTTATTTACCAAAAGTGATTATGCGGATTTACTATCCATTGAGAAGTCAAAGCAATAACATATAAAGACACAAAACTGAAGCAGAAAGCTGAATTGTGCCAGGAAATAATTATCACCTGTTAATGGAATGATGTGGCAACCCTGTTTGTACATTGCACAGCTAAACACATATGTATTGCACATGTTCAGTGGCTGACTAAAGTGGTAATATAGATTTGTTTGATCTTGGGGATTTCCATTTTCCATGGCTGTTGTTCCTACCTATCAGGTCCTGGTCTACCAGTACCAAAAAAAGCAGTAATCAAACGGGCAACTTCTGCATATGGGTATCTTCTACTCTTCAGACAACCCAACGATAATGACCTAGGCGGGTTATCATTTTATTCGTTTGTAAAGAACATTTATATATTTGTGTCAGTTGTAGGTCAGATTACTAAAACTGCTTGACATCTAAGAAAACATGAGGATCTGCATCAGTGCCAAATCCTTTACCCATGCCAATTTTATCAACACAACTCAGTACTTGTGTACACATACATTGATACATAATGTGCAATAACATTTACTCATGTATGGGATAAAGCAGCCTATCCCAGCCAATCATATTTATTTGGGCAGCCTAAGCATTAGCACTTTCTGTTATATCATGTACTGATATTGTTAGAGCAAGCATCTGCTATAAATCCACTGGAGATGATCGCTATTAATTTCTTGAGTGATTGAAAAAAATTTTTTGTATTTTTGCTTTGCCTGAGAGATCCAGATGCAGGTGCTAAAGCTCTTACTGTCATGTACAATTGTTCATTTCTTAGCAACACTAATTCTGCAGTGCATAACTCCCTGACAGAGGAAATTTGTATTCTCTGCAGGAACCGTTTCTTTACAAGATAGGCAAGCAGTACATAGATTAAACTCATTCAGGTACTGGCTGAGTTCTTGCATTCTTAGCGTCTCTCCTTTAGCAGCCAAGCATAATGTTATTGTTTTTACAATCTTTGTTGAATGAGTCGTAAAAGACAAAAGCGACAGTAGGTGAGATTTTTATTTTATTTATGAGATTTTTGCTAAAACGTCAAGTATGAGACTTAATGAGTAGCTCGCTGCAAGGGCAGATATAAACACTTGCTGGGACAATGGAGTTTGGCATACATTTATGAGTTTGTTTAGTGTGTTTGAAAATTGTGTTAAGTGTTAACCCTGCTTGAAGGTGCCTCTGTATGAAATGCTATCCTGTGATAGATTTCATATATGTTGTAGACTATCTATATTGTTGCTTAGCATATGTGTATTAATTGCAGTGCTGAGGTTTACTTTTTTTTTTAAAGAAAGAGTAGACTGGTTAGAAAGTGCCTATGCTGGCTTTATTAGTGAAAGCACTCAAATATTTTGAAGTCAATTTACACCCAATCACTAAAATCTCATATACAGTAAGCTTTAACATATTAATGTAATTTCATATTTTTTTTAACACCTGCAATTTTCACTAAAAGCATACCTGTTGACCCCATCATAAAATTACTTATTCTATTTCCTGTTTTGGAGTGACAAATATCACCTAGTTGTGCTCCTGTGTTGTCACACTACAATCAGCCAACACATATTGTACAGGTGTGATGCACTGCTGTCACCATCAGGAAGCTGATCCTGAGCAACAATGAACAGCTGATGATGGAGCAATTATATGTAGACATGAAATGGCTGAAAGAGCCTGCAGAGGATTAGCAATAAATGATAGACAAAGGTGAAAACCCTATTTTATAGAGAAATAAAACATAACAGTTGTTCCATGCACTGCTTTAGCCAACTGAATGCCATTCAGTTAGGGCTTAGTTCAACACAACCCTGTCATGAATATGCCTACGGGTGAAACATGTGAGAGGTTGTAGTTGGTTGGGGCTGTGCAGTGCCGGCATTTGTTGCTTTATACACTTTTATTCACTGTTATACTGGTTTTACTGTGAACTTCAATAAAATCTGAAGTATTGGAATTCTCTGGATAGCGCGGTCTGTTCGTATGCTACTACAACCCTGTCATATACACAGATATTTTCAACCAAGCACCTGAAGTAAAGGACAGATAATACCACTCCAGTTACTGGAAATGGTCCCCCAAAGACCTCTGGAGAAACCAGCCCCTCAGGGAGTGACAATGTTCCTTTGGTTCCCTGCAGATTTCACTGGTTACTCCTGCTGACCTCACATCACTGCAGAAGAAAGTGGTGATCCCTTGTAGCTCTCAATGGTTACTTCTGCTCATGTCACTGCAAAAAGTAGGGATTCCCTGTGGCTCTCACTTGTTACTCCTGCTCACGTCACTGTAGTTCTCAATGTTTACTCCTGCTCATGTCAAAAAAGTAGGGATCCCCTGTATCTATCACTGGTTCCTACTGCAGACATCTCATAACTGGGAGAAAGCAGTGATGCAGGATGAGCAGGGGTAACCTGTGAGGACCAAGTAGATTGACAATCCTAAAAGTGTCTTTTTTTTTCTAGTGGACTTTGCGGGAGTTTTTATAGTGATGTAACCAGTGTTCAGCAGTGTGGGGTACAGTAGGTATTGGGTCTCTTCCGGTATGGTCTTGGATAAAATATTTGCTTATAAGAAAGGCAGTCACTTTAAGTTAAAGTAGATTGCTGCTCTAAAACAGATGCTCAGATTAGGCAATATATATGAGCTTTTTTCATGTTAATGATCCCGTCGCCGACTTGGCTATTGCAAACTGAATAAAAGTCATATACAGAAGTTAGCTTCAGTAAAAGTAGCTTGACAAAACAATGCACAGATGGACAGCTAAAATTGTATGCAAATCTTCCCTGAAAAAAATTGAGTTTGGCTGACCAATCTTCCACCTCCAAAGCATTGTTACTGGTTATTTTAATGTGGTGGATGGCATCATTGACCACTGTAATTTTTATTAAACTTCAGCTGTGTATATTTCTGGATCTAGTAATTATTTTGACATGTGGTTTTCTCTATGTGTATTGTCAAGACGCAGGCCAAAATCACTGCCAATGACCATAACAGCACGGTATAGACCGTGGGATGCAGCACTTATGGGGGAAGAAAGGTATTTCTGTCTAGTAAGGTAGCCCACTGCTTCCTAATGTCTAATCTATGTTTAATAAAGGTACAGCTACCTTTTTAAAAAATCCACCAAATGACCTTTGTGTGGGTAGATATATTACAAATAATAGCTTCTAAAATGTTTTCAGCTGTGAAAACGCAACATATTTTTTATACTGAAAGGAGTGTTAAGAGGTTCATGTAATGTAAGACTTTGTATTGTCAAAGTACATAAGTGTATTAACAAATACCAATTGATAAATTATTGTGGGGCAGCATGTGGGCATACCAGTTAACACTATGATGTAGTAGTACCCAGCTCACACTGAGGATACCATGTGAACTGAGTTTTTATGTTCTCCCCATGTTTGTTTTGGTCTCCCCAGTGCTTTGTTCTTCATATCTTTCCTACAATCAAAAACACCCTGGTACATGAATATGCTTCCACCTTAAATTTGTGCCTGCATGATTGTTGTGGGAGCCTTAGACTCTAAGCTCTTTTGGGGCAAAGATTGATGTGAATGGTCTATAAATGCCAAAAAAGTCCTGCTGAATATGTTGGTGCTATATAAATAGCTGTAAAAAAGTAAAGCTGAGACAGAAGAGGTTTTTTAGAATTCAGCACTTCCTGCAGTGTTGGGAAGATCTGACGGGTAATAATTAGCAGTCAGCTGGTAAAACTCTGGTGATTGTTAACTTGTAAACTTGGGAAAGCTTTTGTAAACTATGGAAATTAACTATAAATAATTGTATGTGTTTGATTTCTTTTGCTGGTTAGAGTTGCCAAAATCATCCATGTTGCCCTTTTATTGAATTGGGGATCATTACATTCTGACTTTTAACCTCAATTATATTGTAATAATTTTGCTGGTTACCAGGTGGGGTGGCAGTTGAAAAATTTGGTGAATGCACTACGAGAGGACCCGAGTGGTGTTATCTTAACTTTGAAAAAGCGACCTCAGAGCATGCTTACCTCAGCACCAGCTTTACTGAAAAATATGAGATGGAAGCCCCTTGCTCTGCAGGTAATTTAAGCTTAATCATAAGTCATTCGCCATCATTTTAGCCATAGATAAAAATTATTATAATGCTTTAAAGGGAAACTATACTCTAAATATAAGGGGGGATTGAAAATGACCTGGCTATAGCATGCTGAAATGATGTCTTATTTGGTCAGATGATAAGATAGTCTTTAGTAAAATCTTCCATTTTACTTTAACCAAGAGATGGCATCATATGGTTCTCTTGGCTCTCGAAGTCCAGAGAAGTTCAAGGAACACTGGAGAACTGGAGTAGCCCTGTACTGTCCAAAGGCTGTTATTGCTCTCTGTAATGCCTTGTTACTTGTGGTACAGAAGCTTCAATAAGCCACTCTAATAAGTAAAGACCAGTAATCCAAAATGACCATTGTTATACAAAGATCTTTTTTGTTACCCCTGACCAACTGCCTATTAGACTTTGTAGGCAGCTTCTATAATATACCTTGCTAGTTGTCTCCAACTTTACCCTTATACAGGCAGGAAATATGGGATCTTCATAACCGCTGAGCTACACTGATTTTGCTAGCAGCAACTGTTTGAGCACCTCTGCCTAGCTCTATGATGAACAGGGGTTGCTATGGGCATATAAAATATTGTTGCAGGCCCACATATCAGCAGACTAAAAATGCAGCTGAATGTATTTAGTCCATTGATTTATGGACCTGTGCTGGCAGTAGGTGCTAAAGATCACAGACCGTCATGCACGTGTAAGTCTATCTAAAGCCAACTCCTTTTTTATTTGTTATGGTTAAAGAAGGGAAAGTTTAGAACCCCGTCAGCATACTTTTGCTTTATGTTTTGCAATGTGGAGATCAACCTTCTCTATTTTCCTAGTGACCATTGCCACCATGGCTGAATCTGTGGGAACATGTAACATTTTGAGTTGTCACTAGGTCAGGAATAGAGAGGAAATCTTCAACGTGAAGAATTCCCTTTTGGAAAGATCTCCTTTCACTACTTGTTGTGTCTTGAGACAGGAAGTTTGGAAAAATCGTACCAATGTGGTACTGACAGATAAATAAAAATGTGCCATTCATTCCCTATTCTATCCAAAACGTTTTTTTTTTAAACGTTTTTTTTTGGCTTTAGATACACTTTAAAGGGCTTCTAATACAGCCGCACAAGATTTAATATAGCCTTGAATAAAATTAACTGTTTTAGATTCATTTTTGTTTTACTGGTCCTTTTAAGCCATAATTGACTTTTTTAAAGATTTTGAAAAACCTACGATAAAGGTTAACCCAAAATGGAAGCCTGCTAGTTTAAGTGGCTGCATAAATCTTAACTATGCAAACATCAACCTATAAAATACCTATTTTGAATGAAATGTTCCCCTCTTAATTTAGTGTATGTAGGTATCCTTTAATGTACATCATTCAAACAGCTTACATTGAGTCCAAGGCTTGCCTTTGTTGTGAAGTAAATGTGCTATTGCTCATTGCTTGGTCTTTAGTGGATTCATTCTGCTTTAATCAGCTAGCAAATTGTAACTGCTTTCGAAAAAAGTCATGATTGCAGTCTGAATAGGAAATGAGCATGTCTGTTTGCCTGCATTAGAAAAAAAAACCATTGCTGTACAATTGAAGGCCAGAAAATGGGATCCAGTCTGACGAAACATGTCATTTTCTTTTAGATGGGGTCCTGACACAGGATCGTACAGCACTGCTGTAGAGCAGTCAGTTATTAAAGATATAGTGCCTGTTTGGGTAATTTATGGCATGCCCGGCCAATAGTTAGATCATTGCTGTTTTAAAGACCCTCATTAATAACCGCTGCCATTCCTTAATAAATCCACCTTCTCACTATTTGTTAGTTTATTGTAATGGCTAAATCTGCTGCTGCATATTTTATTGATCTTAAAATTGAATGATAATGAGTGTCATCTTATTTTTTTAGTGGTATGATGATGAAATGAAAACTTATTCCTGGACACGTATATCAGTAAGCAATTTTAAGTTACTAGATTTTTAGATATTTTTTTCTAAAAGGGGGTTGGGGCTACTTTTTAGAATCAGTCATTGACATTGCTCTAATCTGATAATTTAATTATAATAAATTACATAAAACCGGTATCGACTATCAGATCAGACATTTTAAAGGGGGATAACACATTATATGTGGATTGTTAGTTGAGACGCTGTAGATTGCTGTTTGTAGGACAAGTCTGTTATGTTTCTTTTTTCTATAATTACACCTGATTAGGACGTCTTAGTATTTTCACATTTTTGTTCATTTTAGCACTTTGCCACCTTTTGCTATTTATACACATTTTTGAGTGAATGCCTTCTGACACATGGCCATCGATTATATTCTCTCCCCCAGTGAAGTCTATGCGACTATGGGTCAGAATAAGGTCAACTGCTCCTGGCAATGATTTCTGGATGATCTCAGACTAATAATAAGATAAAAGGCAAACATTTCAAACTGATGTAAAAGCAAGTTTTGCATCGATTTATAGCCCAATGACGCAGAACTTCTTTGAAAGGTTAGGTCCAAGCACAAATAAGTCCACAACAAACTGTACAGTAGGGAGTGTCCACCAAATGGTCAGCTAATCAGTGGATTAGATTACTTTAAATCTAAACTTGGCCACTTTTTTGCTTTCAGAACTTTTGTTCAATTTTGTAATAGTTAGTGGGGTCTATTTCAAGTTCATTTTCAAATCAATTTTTTGGGGTTTTCATCTGAACCATCTTATTTTGTTTGTTTGGGAAAAAGCTTACATATTATAATGTGTATGTGCTAGGCACAAAATAATTTTTAAAAGTTTAATCTTTCTGAAATTTCCTTCAGGTAGCTGGTCTGGGTGACATTTTTAGTGGTTTCAAACTAAATTAGTTGACTCAGTGTTGGGAACATATATAATGCTGTGATGAACAATTTCAAACAAATGTTTGAGTAAAAATCTAACATTGTATGGTCAACTTAATTTTTTTTCTTCTGTAGTGACATATTAATGGCAGGGCTGGTTTTCTCATTAATTCATTTCTCACTGTCACTAGTCATTAGTCACCGTGCCTAAATATTCTTGTGTAGTTACTGGCCACACATCTTTTTCCCTTCATCAGGATAAATATATTCTTCTCTTTATAAATGTAGGACCAGAAAACATGTAAATGGTTGTGTGCCTACAGGCTTTGGCTGCCAAAGAGGCAGAATTCGCTGCACGCACCAGCAACGATTTTTTGTTTTTTCACTCATTGATGATTGATTCACTATCTCTGCTGAAAGTCTGTTCCAAGCCTCCTCTATTCTTTAAGTAAAATAATACTTTTTCAATGTTACTCTTGAACTTTCCTTTTGTCAGTTTGAAGTCATGCCTCCCTTTGCTACATCTCAGCTTCATATTAAAGATACTGCCCTCCTAAACCTTATTCATATCCCCTTGGTGTATTTGAAGGCTTCATGTCCCTTTTCTTGTAGGCTGTACACCATATTAAGTTCCTTCAGTCTTCACTGTGTTATCCCTCAGACCATGCACCATTGATGTTGCTTGTCTCTGGATTCTGTCGTATTAAGACCACTGTTAAAGCAATTAACCCCAGATGCAAAATAAACTAAATCTTAGGATTCTTCATAAAGTTCTTACTGCGAGAACATGTAGTGCAAAATGAATTTGTATGGTTATTTGCTAGAACATTGCAAAT
This sequence comes from Nanorana parkeri, assembly GCF_000935625.1. Lineage (NCBI taxonomy): Eukaryota > Metazoa > Chordata > Amphibia > Anura > Dicroglossidae > Nanorana > Nanorana parkeri. The sequence continues at coordinate 759,112 of NW_017306845.1, read as the reverse complement.
TGCATAGCGTTTATAAAAAAAAATAGAAATAAATCTTTATTGGCTGTGTTCTTTGCAAGATGAAGCTTACAGTTAGATGACTGATTTAATTCTGCAGCTTCTTATCCTTTTACAGTGCTGCTTCTTGCTCTTATCTTCATTTATACTTGTCATGCAGGCTGCCGGATGCGGTTTATGGCGACTTATATCAACAGAGAACAGTCATAGTGTGCTTAGTACTATAAACCCTGATTACAAATCAGATGGTCTCATATTTGTGATATTTTTCTTTCGTGAAAAGAGGAAAGCAGAAATAGGAAGGCAGCAATGTGATCTATCAGAATCTCCTTCTATTAGGTCTTTGCATTTGATCTGTGGATCAAATTTTCTTATCTCACCTGACCTGCTTTGTTAGGGAATATGTATTGCAGGCACTATCCATCCACCTGTGGGCATGTCTTTTAGCAGTCCGCTAATTTGTGTATTTTCGGCTTGCCAAGTGTACATGTTAGGCTAAATGGAGAGAAGAGGAAGAGCAGGCAGATGGCTCCCAGCAACTTCTTCTTTCTGCTTCTGTAAGCATAAGTTCATTACCCGATCTGCCTGAGAATATTAGGATAAGCTGTCCATGTGTCTTAGGCAATCCAAGAATAGATGATTCTGTAGCTCATCAGAGTTTCATCTCTAAGCCTGCATTCACACCTAGGCGTCAGTGGTTTTGCTCGTCTTTGTGTGTTTTTGCACATTTTTGAAAACTTCTTGGCTGGCAGATCAAAGACATTGTGGTCAATGGGGAAACACTCACAAGAAAATGCAAAAAAAATATGCAAAACACTTGTCTTACTAATTTTTCAGGCTTTTACATTGAAGTCTATGGGGAGCAAACGTGCTACAAAACGCCCCAAAGAAGCTCAAACTTTAATGAGCAACAGGCTTTTTGCAGCTTGCGACAAAGTGCCTAGGTGTGAATGGGGGCCTTTGAAATTAATGGAAATGTATGTGCTGAGTGTTGTGCGTATTTATGCACAACAAAATGCCTAGGTGTGAATGGGGCCTAAAGGTTTCTTCCCTTCTCCTTGTTTTGATGTATACTACAATTTTCCTAGACACTAGAAAGAAGCCTGTAATGGTGAATGCAGGAAACTACAAATCCCAACTGTTAAGGCTTCATATAGTATGCTAATTATATAGTACTTTAGTATACAATGAATGTATGCCTCCTGCCTAATATGGCTTCATATAAGCATACTAAGAACTTAGAGTATTTCCACTTTTGCAGTCAAATTTGAGAAAACATATGTGTTCCTATGTAAACAGCATACTGTACATAAAATATATTTTTTAGAATATATTTCTTTTTTAAATGTTTTGTTGTATCAGGCAACATGGCTGAATCCAGGTTTTTCTCAGCACCTTCAGTGATCTGTTCGAATAGAAAGACTTGGGTCTGAAATTTGAGGATTGTGTTTCTCTCATTACCTTCATTATACTTTGAATGCTGAAGCCAGGGTTGTAATCCTTTAACCCTTTGTTGGGACAGGCAGTGTCCAAATCTAGTTTACAAATCTTAATTAAATGAGCCAGCACAGTACAGCTAGGGTCAACAAACCCCTCACAACCTTTGCTAAAATTACAAAGAAGTGAGTACAAATGTTAACCCTTAAGAAGCTAAGTAGAAACCTAATCCAAGTAAACACAATTTAAACTGCAAGAAACATGTTTTAAATATATTTTTTAAGCTTGTCCTATGTGAATGGGAACATGTAACAAATATAAAATAGGTGCTCTCCCAATGTGGCTTTAAAAAAAGGAATACAGTTGAAAGTGTATTTATAACCAATACTTTTTTTTAGTTTGGATAAAATGGGGAAAGGTTGGAACCCCTGTCACCTTTTAATAGTTTAATCCTCCGATGCTAACAGCAAACAACTATCCTCTATTGAATAGACTGGCCACAGGGGTGCTGCTCCTCCTTATTTTGGAAAGCTCTCGTCCATACATCTATCCATGCAAAGAAAACAGAACAGAGCGTCCAAACCTGTGCAGTACTGATTTATTAATATAAAATTGATAAAAACAATATAGGCTACTCATAAGTGTAGCAACATACAAGCTTATCAACAGGCTTCGGGAATGAAAGGCTGTAAGTTCAACGATTCCATTCAAACTCTCACAGTCCCCGATCAGTGTAACACAGACTTCGGCAGAGACTGTGGCTGATGCGTTTTCTGGGGCACGCCCCCTTCATCACAACCTGAATGCTCAGAGCTAACTGGCCGAATAAGACAGAGGCAACCAATCAAACTACTTACAGCTAAGGCGACTATTAGATGGAGTGGGACCAATCAATGACCAGAAAACACGTAAATAGCGACCCACCCCCTCTCACTATAGCAGACTCTGATCAACTAAGGTTCGGTGCATACAGCCATTGATGGCAAATTTTCTGGCACTACATTATGCATCAAATATTTAAAAATTATATTAACATAATTAAATATAACGCACATCATGTCATGAATGGGTACGACTACGAAGTCCCTATGACGTCTACTATTAAATCTATATATAAAATCCATAAAAACTCCTATATGAGCCAATTTTTGGATTAAGAATATATTATAATTCAAATGCTAATCATGAATAATAAAGGCTGATAAATAGTAGCATATACTTAAAAGATTGCTTGAGAAGGAAATGTAATATAAAAAATAGAAATAAAAGCATTATCCAATGTGCACACAAAAAACTTCCATAAATGGTACTATGTGTGCAAATTCCAATAAACCTAACTACAGCAATTTTTGATGGGTGAACCAGGGATAAAATTCAATAGTGGACATTCACTAGCATGAGGGCATAGACATACTGTACAGGTATATATTTACACTACAAATGAATATGTGGGTACAAAACCCTTCCTAGTTCGATCCATCCATTGGCTCCCATCTTTACTTCACCTCAGGGAAATAACAAACCATCCAAACTCGCCATAATATTATTTTTAGAGATTAAGATATTGCCAAGGTCTCATTTAAGCCCATTAACCTGGTGCCAGACTGTTCAATTTATAAATCCAGGAACTCTCTCTAGCACACAGTCTCTTAAACTCAATTCCTTCATCTCCAAAAGGAGGGATGACTTCAATACCAAAGGCTCTTAGTCCCTCTGTACAAGCATTATGACAAGGCAGGAAGTGATGATCAGCTTTTTTAATGATGTTACTTTTGTGCTTACCGAATCTGACTCTGAATGTCCTAATAGTTCTAACATATAGTTTGCCACATGGACAAATCAGGCCATAAATAAATGAATTATTCGGTTCCACAATTAATACATTGTTGGATAGGGAACACAAGGCCATGGGCACTACAAAACTCTCTCTTCCTGTGGCACAGACCACAGTTTGGGACACTATACCTGTAGCTACCTTTCTGGCCAAGCAGGCCTTGTCCAGTGTTCTTAGGTATAAGGGAACTAACTTTGCTTGGTGCCAACATGTTCCTGAGAGTCCCATGTTTTTTAGAAGGTCTGGTAATGAACCCTTGAAGAGCAGATCTTCTTTTAGCACCCACCTGTGCTTCAAGACTCTGGATACCTGAAAAGCACTCTAATTATGCTGTGGGCAAAAGGACAAATTATATTGATTTACCTCATTCATTCTCCGAGGTATTTTCTCCTGTCTATGTTTGAGAAAGACTGAGTTAATCATCTCTCACTCATATCCTTTGTCTAAAACATTTTTCTTTACTATCTCACCTTGGGCCTCCATAATCTTCAATCCTGGTACATGTTTTCCTCAGTCTTCCAAACTGTCCCTTGGGGATTTTGCATATCCAGCAGGGATGATGCCCACAGGTGGCATATATGTATGAATTCCCTCCTGTAGGTTGGAAATTAATTTTGGAATGGATATTTCCTTTACCATCAAAACCTAAAATGGGGAGATACTGTCTATTACAGAGGCCATCCCATATTCTAAGGATATAATCTATATACCTCATAGGGCCAGGTTCGTTCCAAATGGGTTGTGTGACCAAATAGTGATTCCCATAAACCCATAAAAAGATTAGCATAAGTGGGGGGTGGGGGGACCTGGCCCCCATGGTGGTGCCCTTATTCTGGATAAATCCTCAATGAAAGCAAAATAATTGTGTGTTTTAAAATAAACTCCATAGCTTTCAGGATAAAGTTTGCCTGCTCAAAGTTGACTGTTATTGTACCTAATTAGATTATATTGAATGGCTTGGAGTCAAACTTGATGTTCTATGAGAGTGTAGAGGGACGAGATATAAATAGGTCTCCTTCCACTCATACCTGGCCAGGATATCTAGGGCATGGCCAGAGTCCGCCCGAATGATGGTAAATCCCACACTGATGGTTGTAAATAGTGGTCTAATGTTACTGCTCCTGGGCTCTGTTAGACAGGTTTTCATTCACTTTCTGTTCAGTGGATAGCTTTTACCAAACAGGATTTCAGGGAAAATCTGCAACAGGCAAACAGAAAAATTAAAAGCTGACAGAGGTCCTAGCATTCCCCTACTTAACTAAAAAATTACTTTTGTTTCTGTTGCACTAGAGAGATATTACCTCTGTGCCCTGGGGACAACATTTTTATCACGTAGGGAGTGAAGGAATCTCTCTAGTGGAGCCTGTAAAGGCAATAAAATTTGACAGCAATCCTTACGCACTCTATCCAAAACGAAAATAGATGCACTTTAAAGGATAAGTGCAATTTAAAACAAAGGCAGACAAGCAGGGAGACGAGCACCATAATAGTCCATGGGGATTTGCTATTCAGGCAAGACGTAGAACGCAGGATGTCAAACAAACAACCAGGGCTGGACCCATTGGAACTTTGTAAGCATCTTTGCACAGCGTGGGAAGGAGTGGTGTCAGCTTAAAGGGGTCTAAAGGAGAAGTGCACTTTGTTGTATAGTCCACTTATCCTTTAAGCTATTTGCCCTTTTGCCTGCATATTGTATGCTGACTTCCAGGTGACTGTATTCTCAGCGAAGATATTTGTATTATTGACAGAAGAGTTCTTATATTTTTTTTAAAGGAATATAACAGAAGGTGTTTTGATACTGTTTTTGTGTTTTGTACACTCTGGTGGATTCTCTGTAGAAATGTATGGGGAGTTAATTTGGGTAATAATAACTCTGGACTAAAGTCAAGCTTTGAAAATGTCCCTATTGGTCTATTACTGTGCTTTGTGGTCTTACTGGCCAATAGGAACATGTGGGAGACAACAGATCAACCTTTAACACTTTCAGGATATTTTCTAAATATCCTACAAAAACCTGAGCTTTGGTGCACACTAATGCTAGAAAGGTCATCTAAAAATATGTGCAAGCACCTCTAGGTTCTTCCCATTTTAGTGCTGCCACTTTATGGTGCTTGACAGTTTTGCTTTAAAGAACAGAGCACCCTGGTCTTGTGGAGTACATCTGACCATTTATCATGAATAACGCATAAATAATACTCACTAACATGGAGTAAGCCTGAATAAATACAACCCAATTCCCAAAAAGTTGGGACGCTGTGTAAAATCTACAAAAATAGGAAACATCAAATGTTTAAACTGAGAAAATGAACCATTTTAAGAGAAAAATATTATAATTTTGAAATGTAATGGCAGCAACACATCTCATAAAAGTTGGGACAGGGCCATGTTCATTACAGTATTGCATCCCCTCTTCTTTGAACAACACTCTGCAAACATCTGGGAGGCCAGTTGCTAAAGTTTTGGGAGAGGAATGTTGCCCCATTCTTGCCTGATATAGGATCCTAATTGCTCAACAGTCCTGGGTCTTATCGTATTTGTTTCAAGATGTACCAAATATGTTCAATTGGTGAAAGGTCTATACTACAGGCAGGCCAGTTAAGCCCCTGGACTTTTACTTCAAAGCTGTTGTCATAGATGCAGTATGCGGTTTAACATTGTCCTGCTGAGATATGCAAGGCCTTCCCTGAAAGAAGTCTTCGGGATGGGAGCATATGCTGCTCTAAAATCTGCATATATCTTTCACCATTGTTGGTGCCTTTCCAGATGTGCAAGCTGCACATTCCATAAGCACTAATGTACCCCCCATACCATCAGAGATGCAGGATTTTGAACTGAGCGCTGATAAGTCAGGAGGTCCCTCTTCTCTTCTCTTTAGTCCGGAGGACATGTCAAACAGAATGTCAAATTTACAGTTCAACACTTTGCAACAGACCATTTTGGATGAGCTTTGGCCTAGAGAAGACAGCAGCGTTTTTGGATCATGTTCAGATATAGTTACATAGTTAGGTTGAAAAAAGACACACATGTCCATCGAGTTCAACCTATAGAGATACGGAGAAAAAAAAGAGAGAAGAAAAGCCTAAACAGAAATCTATGCCCACAGTTACCCCCTGTTGATATAGAGGAAGGCAAAAAAACATATAAAGCATAGTTCAGTTTGCTCCAACAGGGGAAAAAAAATCCTTCCTGATCCCATAAGGCAATTGAATATTCCCTGGATCAACAATCTCTGATGCTTAATATACCTATAAGAACTCAATATCCAGTAATATTCTGCGCATTTAAGAATATATCCAGATGTTTTTTTAAACCATTAACTGAGCTAGCTAGAACTAGCTCCTGGGGGAATCTGTTCCACATTTTCACAGCTCTAACTGTGAAGAATCCTTTCCCTATACAAAGGTTGAACCTCTTTTCCTCCAGACACAAAGAGCTCCCCCTAGTCCTTTGCATTGTCCTGACCTTTTAAAGTGAATCATTTTGGCACCAAACTCACTATATGGCTTCTTCTTTGCATGATAGAGCGTTAACTTGCATTTTTGGATGGCATGGAAAACTGTGTTCACAGTGATATTTTTTTTTATTCCTCTATTCCTGAGCCCATGCAGTGATCTCCATCACGGAATCATGAAGATCACAGGCATTCAATATTGCGTTTTGATATTATGTGCTGTAGATGATGATATATTTAAAGTCTTTGCAATTTTACATTGAACATTATTCTGAAATTTGTTATATTTTTAGAAACAGCTTTTCATAGATTGTTGAACCTCTGCCCATCTTTACTTTTGAGACACACTTACTCTAAGATTTATATCTATAGATCTATAGATATAGATATATATATATATATATATATATATCATGTTATATATATCGTGTTACTGACCTGTTGCCAATTAACATAATTGGTTGCAAAATGTTCTTGCAGCTCTTCCTTGTTAGAACCACTTATTTTTCCAGCTTTTTGTTGCCCTGTCCCAACTTTTTCAGATGTGTTGCTGCCATTAATTTCAAAATTAGCTTATTTTTGTCTTAAAATGGCACATTTCCTCAGTTTAAACATTTGATATGTTTTCTCTTTTCTATTGTGAATGAAATATTGGTTTATGAGATCATTGCATTCTGTTTTTATTTAGATTTTACACAGTATCCAAACTTTTTTGGAATTGGGGTTGAACATAAAAAACAAATCTCTAGCTTTCACAAGCATTCATGAACAACGATCCTGTATTGGCTGATGCATTTTTGGGGCCATGTCCCCATTCATCAGATCCCTGATGAAAGTGGGCAGAGCCCAGAAACCTATTGGCCATTGTTTGTGTGCCAAACTTTTTTGTGTTTTTAAAAGAGAACTATGACAAAACCTTTTTGGCGTGGGTTCTCTTTTGGGTCACCAGAGGACATTTACTGATCTCCTCCTGTGACCCAAAACTTAGTAATTGCGGGCTATTGCCTGCAATATGCTGACAGCTCAAGGCCTCACTGCAGCTGGGAAAGACCCAGATAATATTAACCCCACTACCTGCTTGACAGCTAGCTCTTCCTCGTTAGAGCCAGAGCCAACTGTGCCCTCCCCTGTCTGTGTCCCTCCCCTGTCTGTGAGGAACCGAGAGGGGAGGGGGGAATCCGCTCTGTTCATGATCTCCTCCCTGCAGAGATCATTGGTGCGTGATCTCTCAGCTATAGAGCCGGCATGTGACATCTGCAGTGTCACATGCTGGCTTTAACTATGGAGATGAGTGCATTGCACTCTCCCCATAGTTCTTTAACTTTAGGCAAGCTGCTGAATTTTCATTTGATCTTGTTCAAAACTACAACAACTGTCCCAAATATCCTCCAAACTTTAATTATCTGCACATAAATAGCCATATGGTATGGGTGTAGGGTGTAGGAATTGGTTAGCAAAATACATCAATGACGGAACAGTTTTAAAAGTTTCTCATCTGTGGCAATGACCTACCTAATGATTCTGCGTGAAGTATATGCATTTTATCTTGTTTACAACTACCAGAAAAATGGCAGACTTGTGAAAGTATTTTGAAATAATAACTCATTTAATGTAGCTTGTCCTTCAATTAAGGCAGTAAATTATTAACAAAGACATTCCTGACATTACGCTGACAATTTACACTCATCCTTACTCATTTCTTACTCATGTTCTTTTCTCCATTTGCAAGTTAAGAAGCTGAGAGCGCTAAGAAGCTGTGGAAATGAGCCTTGCTCTGCTCTTTAAATCAATACAGGATAGCCAATTGTTATATTGTATGTGTGCTGTTATCACTGCTAAATGATATTTAACTGTAGCTTATCTTTATTGAGGTCATGGTATTTCAAATATTACCTAAGCAATACATTTGCTCTGCCTTGCCATTTTGTGTCTCTTAGCTATTTTTAATAGGGGATCACTGTTCGGTACAAAATAAGACTGGCTCAGCACGCACTGAATTTCTTATGCAATTTATATTCTTGACTCTGCTCTCGGCTTCTTTGATAATTGATTGTCTTGCTGATTGCTGCTGACCTAGACCCTTAGGTGCTTAAAATGTATCCCACATTGACAGTAAGTAATCATTTCAATGGCAGTGTGTTAATTTATTAGCTTAATTTAAGGGAACCTACCATGATCGCAGGGACCCCCAACTCTGACACAGTAGACTTCCAACGTCCAACTCTCCGGGTAGGTACATTTCTGCTTGTGTTGCTGCGCAGAAATTCTCTGCAGTTTTACTGCTTCAGGGAGGTTCCTCTAGTGCTTGATATGAGCCTGACTCGGCTGTGTCTGATAGCAGCAATCGCAACAGGCTAGCTTTACCTAGGATATTTGTTTCTAATATTTTGAATGTATGAAACACATGAACAACCATATTAAGACTTTGTTTCTACCATAATTATTAAGTGCCAGTCTTTTAACTGATTTTTTACTGTGGAGCATAACAGAAATGTTAGGCTTACACCAGTTAGGTCTGTCATCCCTTTTTTGCTGCTGACCAATTGTACATTGTTTTATCCTCTGTAGTTTCTTAATTTTTGTAATAAAGCACCAGCCTATGATTTTTGTCGTTAGTAAATTTGGGCCTAGCCTTGCCATTTATAACTGCCCTGCTGCTGGCCAATTTCACACCACTGTATTATATGCAGTCTCTTTATTCTTGTAGTAAAACACCTGCCTGTCTCTAGTACATTTGACCGATTCTACTTAATTAAAATAGTCCTGCTGCTGGCCATTTTTACATTGCTGTATCATCTGCAGCCTCTTAATGAAAGCAATTGTCCAGCGGCAGGATAGTTTTGCAACAGTGAGAGCCCCTGTTCTGGCGAATTCCTAGCTGCAGGTCTTTTACGGTTTGATGCAAAGAATGTGTTGATGCTAAAGCTACCTAAAAAAATTAATCTATTTTTTCAAATGAAATGAATCGGAGTGCAGTGCTGTAAGCCAAACTAATTGTAAAAGAATAAAAAGCCAATTAAGCACTGCCAGTGTGTGCAGTCTTTGAGACTGCCTGTGAAAATCAAACTGTTCAGTAACACCACATACAGCTTTAAGACTTCCCTCAAGCATGTTATTTAAAGGAATGGTGTATTTTTTAATCCCCCCAAAGGCACATAAAACGCTGTTCTAAGGTATTTAAAGGAAAATATATTTTGCATTAGTACATGTGCCCCATGGTAGTGCCCAGCTTCCCATGCCTTTTTTGGCAGTAGTTTACCTATTAGCCCTAAAAATGGCCAGAATTGAAAAACAAGTTTCCCCCACAATAGAATTTATTGCAGTTCACCTCTTAGTTCTTGTTTGCTGAATCTCAAATAATATTAAGCAAACACTGGATGAATCAAACCCAAACATACCATCACTATTTAGCACAATATCTTGAAATTTTACTCGAGCCATTTTTTTCCTAATTTTGGATAAAGTGGGGAACAGTCAGGTTTTTTTTAATTCTGTCTGAGCTCTCATTAGGAAAGATTCAGATTCACTACAATAAAGTAATACGTGGTCATCACAAGGACAAGAAAAAACAGATGGCAATAAAAAAAAATGTCAGACATTCTAACCCTCCTCCTCTCTACTAAATATGTGTTTTTTGTTTCATCTGTATCCCCATTGGAGAGATTTCCTATCACTTCCTGAATAGTTTGGTGGTTTACTTGGTACAAAATAATTTGTAAGCACACAGCTGGTAAATTAATGAAAGTAGTAGCCATGGTATGGACTTATGACCTTAAAAGAAATCTGTAGTGTGATTATATGCAGGCTGCCTTTGCTAAATCCATCTTCTGAAAATTCTAGTTGTCTTTCATGTTGTTCCAATGCCATCAACACTTTTTGAGGCACTGACTTGGAACAAGAATGTAAATCTGGAGTTCTAACTTCGCTTCAACTTTCTATTTTGCATACATGTACCAGGTCTGTAACTCGTAAATTATTGAGGTTGGGGACATCCAAGCAACTAGCATTTATTTTAATGAGGTCAGCAAGTGCAGTTACTGTATTTCTCTTTCCTTCAAGAATTTAAAAGTCCAACTCAAGTTTAAAATATTAAAATTACAGTTGTTGAGTAAAAATGTAACTTTTACTTCAATGTCTGCCTATGCCTTGACACTATCCCTCTGAATATTCAGCTCTGTCTTGCTGCTGCCACTGATCTTTCGGATTAAAAGTTGTCCTTCAACTCCTTTCCTCTATTAGCTCTTTGTGATCAACCTGGAGTTGAGCTTTTAAGGTGAACTGTGGGCAGATTTAAAAGACCAATTAATGCAATTCTGTAATCCATAGATCCTTAAATTTATTTTTTTTAAATTCAAGCAGTGAAGGCACTTTAATTTGCCTCTTGTAGTCTTTGTTCAGCAGAGCTCAGAGATGGGAAGGGAGAAGTAGTACAAGGAGCCAATCGTGTATTGTAATGCAGGGAGCATGCTGATAGGGAGGAGTGAGCAGTTTGTCAATGAGGTGAACTTATCAGTCTGCTTCTTCTGCTTTCACTGTTCACTCACATGGTGGGGAGGAGGAGACCTGTAAGTGAAACTTGCAGCAGAAAAAGATCAGGGCCCCTATACAGGCAGAACTGTGCTGTGTGGCAGAGTTGTGAAAAGCACAGGGCTGGATAGACAGAACTACAAACCCTTTGGCAAGCAAAACAACTTTTGTATATGTATTTCACCTTTTGTATTTAACTGTTTGCATGCTTAGCTCAGCTTTAGGGTTTAGAGATGCAGCAGTTCCTGAGAGGTGTTTTTGTCTGGTACGGAATTGACCATGGTTGTTGTTTCAGGCTAGGTGAAGCCTAAGTATTTTTCCCATAACGCATCTGAAGGATAGTCTCTTATTCCTCATCAGGGAACAGGGGTAAAGGCAGGAATCTTTCATAAACTTAAGGCCTGGTCATAAAAGTGGCAGCTCTGGATTTCTAGTTTGCCACTTGATGTTTTTAGAACTCTCTAAAATGTTTTAGTACTTAGTGCAATAAGTACAATGAAAACAAAAGAAGAAATGTATAATCAAGGTTAATAGACATGCATGATCAAATAAGTAATTCACCATTATCCTTTAAAATGGTATTGTGTGAATGCCTTTTATACAAGTAAGAAGCCCTGGACTGAAATATCGCTTAGAAGGTGAAGAGTATAGGAGGAAATCCAGGTTTCTTTTCTCTGACCTTGAGTTTAATTCTTCCATTTTTGTGATCGATCACACAATAATGCAGTTTAGTCACATTGCAGAAGCTTTCTGTAATTAATCAACACCAAGACTGAAAAGGGCAGGTAGCGTAGCTGTGGTTTTACAAAAGTGGTGGACATCTTATTCAATTCAATTCTGACTACATCTTTTGCATGCTGACTTTAAAAACATTTGTCCAGCAATTGCACATCCAACTGCATACAATTGTAAGTTGCTATATTATATTTCAGCTATGTAATAGTAATTACCTTTGAGAAGTTAAAGAGACTTTGTCAGGATAAAAAAATAAAACTGAATTTTCTGACTTATTGACTTATTGGGGCTGTCATTCTTTATCTCACCTAAAGGAAACCTGTACTAATAGAATAAATTAGACTGCCATCTGAACATACTAGTTGCTGTCTGTGTCTAGGTTCAGTATTCAAGCCAAGTCACTGACCTAACACAAAGATGCAGAAAGTGAAGTTGAAACAAATTCCTAAACTGTGCAGTATCTTATGACTGTCTAGCATTTTTTAGGAGAAGTCAAGAAAAGTAGCCAGTATATTTCATTCACAACAGTTTTAACAAGTTTCCTTTTGCTACTTGGTACCTGGAATGAGTACATTGGTCAGGTGTCCCAATGTTTCACTGGCCATTGGGTCAATAACTCGGTAAACAATAAAGTGAGGAGTTGTGTATATTGGCTTTTTTTTGCATCAGAATTGCTTTTTCTTTCCGTACGAGTCTAAAAAATGCAAAAAAACTGTTTAATTTCACTGCCAAGCCTTCTGAAACACTTTTAACCTCAGCTGGCCACACCATTTTTGCATTTTTTTCCCAGTGTGTTGATTTTTTACTGCTGCGTTGCTAGCATTTGTAAAAAAAAAACAAACAAAAAAAACCTATATTCTGAAAGCGCAGGCCTTGTAGAATAAAAATATGGTGCTACAAATTTTGTAGGTCCTGCTATAATTGCACAAATGTTTATCAAATTATCAAATCAATATTAAACCAATAAAAATACACAATTACCTTGGTAAAACCACACTAAAATCAGTACACCAAAAAAAGTTTCCAACTAAGTCTAAAAGATAAATCTGTATTGAGTTAATATTGAGTTAATAAAAAAAATTGCGCCTTTTTGCAAAACGGTAAATAAATGAAGTGACGCAAAACTGCAAATACGCAACGTATGTTAAAAATCGTTTTGTGCACTGTGTTGGTGTGTGCTGTGATATAATGATGCAGGCATACATTTAATCGCAACACAGCGTATCAGAACGCACGGCAATGCATCAATGCTTTGTCATGAGCTGCCACACAGTTAAATAAATGTTATTTTAAAAAGAAAAGAAATATCCAGCACGGTGATGCATTCTAACTAGGGATGCACCGATATATCGGCCGAATGCCGAAAGTGCCAATTTCTGGCTGATATAGCGGTGCATACATTCTTTCTCTCCTCCCCTCTTGCTCTGTGTCCCAGTGGGGAGGAGAGAAACTGTCACAGGCAGCCGAGCGGTGTGTGGATGGAGAGCAGAAGGAGAGCGGTACAAACACTCTGTGATCACTGAGTGTTTGTAAATAATTGAGGATGTACTATGTTTACTATATCCTCACTTATGAATGAATGGGAAGTGATCTACATCACCTCCTGTTCATTCATGATTGTGGATATAGTAAACATACTATGTGCACAAGTTATGAATGAACAGGAACATTAAGTATAGAGGATTCCTGTTCATTTATAACAGGGGCTGCAGAAAAAGATTCTGTCCTCCAATATCCTTTTCTATTTTAAAATGGAAATAATGGAAATATCAGGGGTCTGTTTAGATCCCCAATATTTCCCTAAAGCCCCTAAAAGTGAAGTAAAAAATAAAAATATTTTATAAAAATGAATGAGTAAAAATTTTAAAAATTTTCGGTTTCGTCCTGACATTTTTTTTTTCATGGTGATCAGTAGCTTTTCAGCCACTGATGACCGCTATTATTTTACAGAGGACTGTCAGGGGAACTGTTCTGGTATAATTTCATAGTAGCGACCATGAGCTTATAGAAGAATCGTAAAGCCACAGACATAAGGCTTACTGACGTGGCCAGCTGCAAGCAGTTGTATTCCACGGCAGCAAAATGGTTAAAGCAGCTTAGAAGGAAGTCAGAAGCACATGTAAAGAAACTCAGAAGCATCTAAAACTAATCTCAAATGCATGCTGAATACTGTCAAAAGCACAGTGTATTTTCCCATCTACACAAGCCCTAAGCATGAAAGGCCTTGAGCTTGGGCATACAAAAACATGTAATTAAGAGTACTTTAAAGGGTATTTTAGATTTCTATGTTGCTAGGTTCCCTTAAAGATTTGAAAGGAATCTGCCACAAAACAATACCTGTTTGAGCAATCTCTAATAGAAACTTCTATACGCTGAGTCCTTGGCTGCATACTACATACTTGCTGATCTATCAAAATGTGATTTTGAAAATGTTGGAGAAACGTGTCACCCAACCCTCACCACCATTCCTCTCTTCCATACTTGCCTTCCAAACCCTGTTCATTGAATTCCTGTATAAGCTTGTGGTGGGACACTTAATGAACTTCTTACCTTCCCCATGTTACTGTGTCCAGACTTTGCAATTGGCTTTTTTTACTGCATACTGTGAGGAAAGTGAGAACGTTGCATGCTCCCCATATCTGTAAGTATCAGGTATATCTGAGGGCTCCCAACAGATGCACAGATCAGCAGTGAAGAGGAGTATCAGTTGGGGAGGGACAGGGCCAGATTTATTATTTAAACATGTACTTTTAGGTAGCAGAGGCAAAGAGGTGGGGTTTCTCTTGACATACATTTTTCCCATCGTCAGTAGGAACACCCTATTCCATGTTAGGTTATTAATGTATTGCTACAAAATTTCAAGTCAGGTTAGGACCAGTTAAACAAGAAAATGTGCTATATAAAATGGTGATCCTAGCACTGGGTGTTGCTTTAGACACCAATGGGTGTGCCCTACAGGCTCTCTAATGGTAGTCCAGCCCTGAGAGGGGAACAAAATTGTTAAAATACCCTGTTTTATTCACCACACAATAGCTGTAAAAGAAAAGACAAGTAGGTGAATTCAATTTTCGGAGTGCTGTTTATAAACAGTGCTGCAGAAAACACCCAAGAAGCCTTGATCAACTTGTCATTAGAGCAGATCACAAGCCTTGTGATTGCTGTAATGGCCAACATGATCTGTGTTTTACATTTGAGAGATCTCCCCTTTCTCTCAACAGAATGAGGACTGCAGCTGGATAAAAGGATGAAAGGAAGCAACAGATACTAGCTTGTGATTTTAACAGAAGTTCACATCTAAAACAAAAAATCTAAAATGAATTTGGTTACAGTGTTGCTTGACTGAGTCAACGTATCAGAGCACTGAAAACTGAGAAATGGACTGGTGATGAAGGGGTGTATATAGACTGGTATTTAAGTGGTTAAACTCTGGTATATAAGATATCATGTTGCAGGGATAGGAATGGGACTTAAATACTATGCATTCTTTATAAATACTGCACTTGAAAGAATACTGTATGTGAAGGCACAAGTAGCAAAGCACAAAGAAATACAGGAAGCATTTAATATGTACCCCACTTGCACGTTTAATGTAAATGTTCTGTACCTATTTTGGGTTGTTGTATGTGGGTGTCATGTTACCTCACAGCCTTTCCTATGCTCCTCCTTCCGCGCAGTGATGGGCGTGTCAGTTTAATAAGGGGACAGGCTCTGACCTCTCCCGCATTGGGGCAATAAGTCTGCTTCCTCTTCTCCCCTGCTCTGCTGCTGTTTGCTACAAGCAGCTGTTGTGTTGACAGTGAGGCTCCTGCTGAGAGCTGCCTTCAATCAATGCAGCAGAGGTGGGTGGGTGGGCATGGCCGCTAATCTGACCCCAAGACATACTGGTACACTGTGCATTGGCACAGCATCCTATATCTCAATAGACAATCCACGGTCACCCAAACTGAACATGACAGTATGGATCTGCTTCCGTGCTTGTCATGGTCAGCATGAAAAAGAAAGAAGGGGAACTGGCAGGATCAACCAGTATTTCTGAGAAACTGACAAAATTACAAACAAACTGGCTAGATTTAAAATAAATATGTTTTATATCATGTTTTATGTAAATATAGATGGTTCTCATTAAATCTCAATTTTAATGAATGCCCTAATTGCTTCTAAAATATAAGTTTGAATGGAGCCTAATTCCTGCCTTGCTATTTCAGTGCAAAAGAAATCCTATATCTGGACATACTGTATGAAAAGGAAAAGAGCTGTAGTGGTGCCAAACTCTGTAATCCATGTCTTCTCACAATGTTATTCAGCCTAACCCACTTGATATTCATTGTAAGATACATTGCCGTTGTAATAATGCATTTCAGTGTAAAATAGACCTATCTCAACAATATCTTAACACTAAATGAACTGGAAAGGATGGAGCAGTGAACAATTTATCTTGTAGCAGTGGGGGTGATTGTAAATCATACTGAAATGTTATGTCTAGAAATGGTACACCCTTCTGCACCAATGAATGCTCACTAACACGTGATATGCTGCTGCCTTTTCTTTACATCTAAAAACTGTTACCAGATTTTAAGTCATTGGTCTTGCAGATCATGCATGGTGACCAATGTTGTTTAGTAGAGCATTCTGCACAGACCCAAAGTTCTTTAAAATAAATGTGTACCTGTAACTCATGGAGATCACAAGTTGTTCAGAAAACTTGGCACGGGTTCTTTATTAACATATACAGTAGAACATAGGATTTTTTTTACTACTGTGAGCAAAGATTATGTCCGCAATGTACACAGCAAGGGGTTACTTCACTCCTGTTGGTCCAGGGCAAGCCAGCTCTATTGATGGTGTTCTGTTTTCAAGTGGTTCAGCAAACACAGGATTTTTTACTACCGTATGAAAATGTTATGTCCACAATATACACAGAGGTACACAGCAAGGGGTTACTGAGCCGTTCTCACAAAATGCTCTTGCTGATCCAGGGAAAACTAGCTCCATTGGCAGGGTCCTTGCAGTGCAGGCCAGTGGAGCTGAGGGAAAAATAGGTGCAGATTAGATGTTTTCTAGGTCCAAAATGAAAAAAGGGGAAGTCCTATTCAGCTTGACTACAGCCTCGGGTCTACATGGGTTGCACACAGAAAAAGGGTCAATGGAAAGAAAAAGGGAGTACACACACAGGTGCAGAAACATATGTCCCAGCGGTAGTCTATTTTTGATCTTTTCCTACTGAGACCGTACAGCCATAAGTTCCTCTCAAAAAACTCACTTTTTTTTTCTGAGCACAGATCTGTTTATATTGTACCTGGAGTTAAAGGGGAATTATGTAATGAGTGAAGAACACTCATCCCCATAATTCAAGCCGACCTGAGACACTGAAGCTGTCACAGGTTAGCTCTATTGATCAGGAAGTCAGTGCACACTGCCAATTGCTAACTTCCAGATCCTCTCCCTGCAGAGGGCAGTGACCGTCAGTCACTGCTCCCCGCAGGGAATCCTCCCCTCTCCATTTCTCCGGCGCTGACTTGCTATGGGAGAGGCAGAGCCAGCTGTCAATCAGCCAGAGGGGTGGATCTTGACAGTATTGTCGGTATCTGTCCCAGCTGCGGTGCAATAGCCTACTATATGCTGAGTTTTGGGTCACTGGGGGAGATTTGTTTATGTCCTCCTGTGACCCTGAAGAGAACTATGGCAAAACAAGGTTAGGTCATAGTTAATCAGAGATCTAAGCCCAAATAGCCAGTGCCAAGGTGTCTAGCTATATCCTGGTAAATTATCTCGTGTAGCAAATGCTTTTTGGAGGTTAGTGATTTCAAGGCAATCTAATTTTTCATATGTGTTACAGTATTTATTGTAAATCTAGTTATGTTCTTTAGAGCATAATTACCATTCTGTGTTGACTTTGAAATATATTTAGACCTGTTAATAAAGGTGGATGAAAGGGCAACAGTGATGTGTAGTAGTAGTAGTAGTAGCAGTAGTAAGTAACCAATCTATTTATGTATCTTTATTTTCATGTCCTGGATATTTTTTTGTCTGGATTTGATGGAGCTATTGTAAAGGCAAACTGTTCTCTATGCCATCTGTGCTCTGTTTTTTTAAAATCATGTATACCAAGGCACTTTTTTCTTATCCACCTCAGGATGGTTGTACATTCATATACGGTGCAGTTTTGAAGTGGTTATACCAAAATCACAACTGCTGCAGCATCCATAATCTTGGTACTGTCATATACAAGGGTTCGACCATCTATAGGTCCACCTGATCGCTTGTGTGGAGCTGGGGAGTGTGGGTAGGCCCCCCACCTGATGCCGCTGCCAGCTATACCAGGCTCCGCCATCCACAGTTTGGGCCCAGGAGCGGCACCTTGATCAGAGAGAGGTCAGCACACTTCCAGCTGTTGATCTCCCCTCGGATCACTGAAACTGAAGTGACATGTATTACATCACTTCCAGTTTCAGACTGTCATTTCTACGACAGCTGCAGCTGGGTCCAGAGGTGACATTAGGTTTCTAATAAGTAAAGGATGGACACCGACACTCCAAAGCAAATCCAGTATGTCTATTGATTCACGTACTTGTTGCAAATGCAAAACACAAGTAGTGTCTTGTGTTTTGCATTTTCAACAAATACGTGAATCAATAGACGTACTGGATTTGCTTTGGAGTGCCGGTGTCCATCCTTTACTTATACTTTGACGGAAGCCACGTGTTGCACCCACTTCTTATCTAATGGAGCAGCGTTTCTGAGTGCGATGGATACACGGACTGTATCAGGTTTCTAATAGACTCCTGATGTCTACATTAATAGGGGCTGTCATTTCCTTTTTGCTATCACATATGGGGTTTGCTAGATAGCAATACAGTTGTTTTGAAAAAAGCTTATAAATAAGTCACATAAATAAAACCCAAATACCATGAGGTGCTCATATGTGTGAAAATTACAGTTTCACCTCACATGTTGCATATCACTGTGAACATCTGAGTAAGAGCAATAAGTGTTTTTATTAAGTTTCTATCCTATTTTAGTATATTTCTAAACTGAGGAAGAAAACTTAATCACTATGCAGGTCTTCTTTTATGCACCTCTATGTCACATAAATATGAGAATTACATTTCGTTCCTGTTTTAAAAATGCAACACTAAGTTTTTGTTTTGTTGGCTTCGGTTTTTTACATATGGCATGGTGAAGAAAACCACGAGGTCTATTTTCATGTCATTTTTGTTCTGTTTTGGCTACATATTTCCCAGTTGTGTTTTTAGAGTAAATAAGGAATTATAATGAGGATCAAAAATGGAATTAAGACTGTATCAAACAAATATATTTTTAAATGCATGCAATAAAAGTGCCTGAATGTGTCTTTATAATATCCTGTACTGGGAGCAGAAGGGTCAGCACTTGTTTTTGCTTTTGCAGCTATTGGTTTATCTGATTCTTGTAGTAAAACCAAGGTATCTGACCCAGTAGTATTTAACGTACTTTACAACAAATGTTATGTACACAAACTACTTGGTTTCAGGTAAAACAATGCATAAACATACAGGCTGCTAGTACATGCGTACACATGCATACACTATACCCTTCTCTTGCACATAACGGTTTCTATAAGAGGATAAACTAAAAAGTCACTTGGCTTTGATTGTTGCTGGTCTACTAATTCCATATTGAACAGAACTTCGTGGCAATTAAGCGGAAAATGTCTACTTATTGTTGTCCCCTGTTCCAGTGAGGTCCTCCCAGGTCCCAGTGAGGTTCACTCTCATTTAAAAGGGATCATTTTTTTTTTCTTTTTTACCACCTAGGACGTCAATGGACTAAGATGAACGTTTCTTTACTATGTGTTTATTGTCCAGGCTTCATCATTTGACAGTCTATAATTGCACTTTTGCTTTATTCCTTAAACAGACCTGCCTTCACTACCATTACATTTAACCACATTCCTGAAAGATACATTTAAAAAATATATATATTTATAATAGTTCAGGCATTTAGACTCACAAAAGAGTTTCACAGATCTTTACTGCCTTGTACATTTACCATCTGTCACCATTATGCCATCACTTCAGACATACACCATCACTCTGTAAAGTAATACCCTTTCTCTAAATAATATATTAAACTGTGTTGTGCTACAGAATTTACTTTCATTGGGCAAATGTATGGTTTGCCTAAGGCAGTTTATGTCATAAGCATTAAGGACATTAAAAATTGATTCATCAATACACTTGACATTTTGAAAATGGTCTATAAGGATTCTTCTAGTTATGTGCAATGCAGGAACTGTGTGGTCATTGTTATGTGGACATAGTCATGCTGTGTCCGCAATTATAACGATCTATATATTCAGGGGTTATGGATGATCTATGTTTGTTCTTGCAGGTCAGGCAACACCATAGATATTTTATTTAGAGATCTGAATAGTCTTCCATGTATAAGTGATCAAGACGTGCCATGTAACAGCCAAAGCAAGACAGTTTAGTGCACATTTCCTAACCACTCTTCTGCATCAAGCCCCTTTTACTGCAGCTATCGTCCTTGTACCCCTGAGGGTTCCTTAAATAGAATGATCTTGCTTTGTATGTTCCTGATATATGTATATATGTATATATTATACATACTTTTTTTAGTGGGCCAAGAAAACAAAGATGATATACCTGTAAAGTTGGCAATGCACGTCAATAAAGAGTTTGTCCGGTTAAGGTAGATACCTTAACCTAGCCCTAAACATATTTATCTGATGGCACAATATCCATGTAGACTTGCTAAACTACATAATATGAAGGCCTACATAACAATCCATGGCGTTTGTATCCAATTAGGCTGTATGTGGTTGTTCATACAGCTAAAAGAGATTGCACAATAAAAATGTAACTTGCATGTTTACATTTACAAACAACCATGCACTGTAGCCACCACTCCAAGCTCGCTCCCATGATGGACTACAATCTCAATACAGATTAGTAAACTAAAGGTGAGATTGTAGTGCTTCACAGGATCGAGCTTGGAGTGGTGGCTACTTTACAACACACACAAGGACCATGGGGAACAAAAGTAGCCACCCTCCAGAAGAAAGGACAGTGTTGGCAACAATTCAGAGAGGATTTGAGGATCTACAACCGAGTGATACACAAATGAGATACAGTTTTGTTGGGTACTTTGATGTATTTTTAAGATTTAATGCCTGAGTTTAGTGTCAATCTATAAAGGATTCTATAGCCAGCTTGTAAAATGTTTGATCAGCTAATTGGGGGCAGTGACCTCAATGCAGAAATTTCATTTTTTGGTTCAAGTTCATTAGAAATATTACAAACCGCTATTTTGTATCTTTTTCAAGATAGTCAGTTAGATGTGTCTTCCTGCCCTAACCAATTTAGGGGTGTGCCCTTTTGTGAATCTTTCTGCAGTGTGCAGAATCTGATCTCCTTGCTGGTAAGGTCTATTTTTCCATTAGCTGTTATCCAAATCTGCAGAAAGCCGGTGTCCTTGCCTTTAGTCTGCAGCCTGCTGCCTTGAAAGTAGTAAATAAGAATTATGCTTGTGCATGTTTTCCTAAATAGAAGTTAATGAAATAAAAACGTTTTAAAATGCAAAAACTATACACTGCATTAAAACTGTATTTCCACTTTTGTTTTTAAGTGTCCTACCCGTTTCTCTTCTGAAGAAAAAGGCGGTTTATTGCAGCATGTCCTTTCGAAACTGATCCCGTAATGGGAGGGTCTGGGTTCATTGTAATCAGCTGGTGGACTTCCTGTTTTCTAATGAGGAAAGGTGCAGTGTCTGCATCACCCTAGTAGTAATTAACCCTTAGGGTTAATTCCTATTGCAAGGCATGCCCAAAATTATACTTGTATGTTAGTGCAGACTTGGGAGGAAATTAGTCAGCCAATCGCAGAAGCAGGAAGTTACATTTCTGGGGACGTTCCATACACCAACTGTTTAATTTAGAACATTACAGCGGCTACAGTTTTTTAAATGGAAAGATAATTTTTAATCAAATTTTATATTACAAAATGGCTTGTGTGACAGTTGCATATGCTTCATTTTTGGTTTTTAAAGTGGAGTTACCCTTTAAGGTCAGACAGTATTTATGCTGGTTGTTTGGTTAAGGAGATCAGCTAAAGAAAAATGATCCAGTGCCCTGAATACATTAAATAGTATTGTGGTGGTCGGTAAAATAACCTTGAACAGTTTTAGTATGTAATGGGTTTTTGTTCCAATTTTAGCCACTGATCCCAAGGAGTCCCACCAGTGGAGCTGCTACCCCATCAAGTACAATCAGCACACCTACTAAAAGAGACAGTACTGCTCTTCAAGATCTCTTTATCCCACCACCTCCATCAGAACCCTATACACCAAGGTATGTAACAGAAAACTACCTAATTATATGCCAATATTTGATTGTGTTTCCAAAACTTTATCAGATGCTTAAGGGTTTGTTTTGTAAATGTTTTCACACAAGATTTACAAGTTGTTCCATTTGGACTCCATGAATGCTGTGTGAATCTTCTGTGATAGATAAAGATATTTAAACAGACACTTACTGTGTGTGGGTTATGTTCACCTTATCAGGTGGCTAGATGTGGTTTAGTGTATGCTAAAACTAGACATGTGCAATTCGTTTCTTTCCGAATCGAAATTCGGACGAATTTTCGGAAATTCGGACATTCGGATGTATCCGAATTACAGACATAACGAATGCAAACGAATCCGAATTTCCATTTCCGAAATTCGGTAGCGTTAGTACGAACGTTCGTTTTGTTTTCTGTTCTTATTCGTTTCGTTCGTTGGAGCAAAGTGACATTAGAGAAGGAGAAAAATATTTTTTCCCCCTCAAATGTCACTTTTGCTGCAAACGAACGAACGAAACGAATAAGAAACGAATAAGAACAGAAAACGAAACGAACCTTCGTACTAACGCTACCGAATTTCATCCGAATTGACTTTCACACCCGAATCCTGAAAAACGAAATAACACAAATCCGAATTTAAAACGAAACGAAACTAAACAAATTTTTTGGCAGTGCACATGTCTAGCTAAAACATGCAATTTTTTAAACAAATAATTTTACAAAGCCAATAAACTTTATAACAAAACAAAATAATCAGGGTTGTAAATTTAGATTTTTTTCAAAGTACTTTGCAACAATAAAACTCATATTTTGAATAAAATATTTATGAATATTCTTTATAGCAAATCGGATTTAAAAATGCTATAACCCATAGCAGCCAAAACTATACTCTAGTTTCTGAAATTCAGCTAAAGTAAAAAACAGTCTGACAATTATGACCACAAAGGAAATTTATATAGAACACACACACACACATATATGTGTGTGTGTGTGTGTGTATATGTATGTTAAATTTTTTTTATTTCAGGAATTCTCGTTACTTCCAATTTTCATTGGACTAGTCTAATAGTGAGTTCATCCTGTTTTGAACTGTTGATTTAGCTGTCTACGTTTTGGTTTTACCCCTGTAAGACCACATTTTTTCATTTGGTTTTATGCTTCGGAATTGATTAATTTGTTTGACCAGTAATTTTTGGCTATATAGTGCATTGATGGTATGCAATGTTAAGTTAACCATAACAATCAAATGTAAGTTTATTGAAGTGAGATTTGGACTTGGTATATACTGATTGGTTGCTATTGATTACTGCTTTTTGGATGCTTAACATTGCTCTTTGTCTTGTTGACATGTTCTGTTTATATCTAGATTGAATGTATAAATTCCATAGATGTCTAGAATCTCATTATACTAAAGCTTATTTTAAGCTACATATCTGAAATATATTGCTTGAAGTGAAGTTGCAGCCTTTACTGAATAATGTCTGATGTGCAATAATCTTTTATGTAATGCATCAGTAATGTGTTACCTTTTCCTTGAGTGCCCTCAAGGAAAAGGTCTAGGCAGGGGTTGGATTTACGCTCTCTGCTGCCCCAAGTCCAGGTCCCTCAATGTGCCCCTTCCCGCCAAAGCCCCCCCATCCCCCAATGGAAAATGGCAACCAGATGGCGGGGTGGCAGGGTTGGTTTTTTTATTTTTAAATGTTTATCTTATCTTTTTTTATATCTTATAATTTTTTTACTTTTTAATT